>NW_006911275.1:0-2076 GCF_000338955.1 Baudoinia panamericana UAMH 10762 | reverse complement strand
GGGGATGAAACCCTTGCAGACGACTGGGATGTCGGACCGGGTCGTGTAAGCAGTCGAGTAGCCTTGTTGTTACGAGCTGCTGAGCGTAAGCCCGCGTCCGCAGTTTTGTTCGATACACCCCCATGAGATTGATCGATGGTTTGGAACCATCGACTCGAGGGGATTAGGAATGTCGACACAAAGTAGGGCCGTCACGGGCCGTCCAGCTTTCGTGTCGCGGGAAGGGCCGGGTCGCCCCCGCGTTGGACGGTGTTGGGGGGACCGGCGTGCGACGGCGGAGCGAAGGCTCCCGGCAAACATAGTGCGCCAGGGGGTGCACTACGCCTAGCAACCTTACCCAGCAGCCAGCCAGCGATAGGTGTCACGCCCTGCGGGAGGGGTCGACTTGGAGGAGGCAGGCAGGCACCACATGGCCGTGACCACTCCGCTCTCTGACCCGAGGAGAGAGGGCCGGGTCGTCCCCGGGGTGAGGCGCCGTCAAACAAGGAAGAAGACGGTTGCGGCGACAGAGGCTGCGACTGCTTTTGGCGGGTGGAACACTGTCGGGGCGTTACGCACGCCCCGGCCATGCGGCCAAGAGCCCGACGCTATACACCGCCGTCGCGCACTCAGATGGGCTCTGTAGTCTGGCCTGCTCAGGATCTTAGTGGACCATCACCCCACCAGGCTGCGGTGGGGGCGACCCGGCCCACATCACGTGACCGTCGGGCTCGAGCGTCGGGGTCAACTGTCGCTCTTGTGGCAGATGCTGGGCACACGCAGCGTCGGGGTAAGATCACGTGACCGTCGGGGTTCCGTCGGGCTGGTCACGTGACCGTCGGGCTCGAGCGTCGGGGTCCGCGGTGGCCTCCCTGCTGAATCCTGAGGGCGCACACGCCGTCAGGGTCGGGTCACGTGCCGTCGGCTCCGTCGGGCTCATCGCGTGGGTTTGGTGGGGGCGCCGTGTGACCGCTGGGCGCCTTCCCTACCCCTACAGCACAGAGCGGCATCGTGCCGGGATACGCCAGGGCCTGAGGCAAACCCTACGCATAGAGACCGGGCGGCATGGCGGCATGGCGGCAGCACGAGAAGATTTTTTGAGGAGCGTCGGGGTCCAGAAGCAGCGTCGGGCTGCCTGGTGCGCGCCGTCGGGGTCCGTCGGGGCCAGTCACGTGACCGTCGGGCTTGAGCGTCGGGGTTTGTTGGGGCCGTCGGGGTCGTCAAGGTAGTGCCATGTAGCAGCGGCAAGAGCGAGGCTACACAGCAGCCAGGCAGACGGTAGACGAGGTGGATGGCCAAGTGCTCAGGCGCCCGGAGGGGTTGGCGGCAGGGTCTGGAGGCTGCGTCGAAGAAAGACCGCTTAGAGTGTACTATCACCTACTAACATGCTAGGTGGGACCTTTGGTTATTGCTTGTGTGCAGCCCGACGGCGGCAAGGTCTCGCGGCAGGTTCACAGGGGAGTCCGGCGGGGTCGGAGCCGGCGCGGCAGTCCTTTCTCCCCCGGTGCGTGACCACCCCCTCTGGGTTGACTAGGTGCGACCGGGGGAGAAGCGGCACCACGGGCGGGGGCGGCGGCGAGGCGGCGGCGCGGGCGGCAGGGACCGATGTGGCGGCCACGTAGGCGACAGCAAGGCCGCGGACGGGGAGTATGAGAGGGCGGCGAGGGCGGCGGCGAGGCCCCTCAAGGGCTCCTCTACAGGCTCGGGCCGGCGGCAGCGGGGTGGGATCCAGCCCGCGGTTTCATTGGCCATTAACGGAACACGGGGTCGGCGGAGGCGACAGCGAGGTCGGCCTCATTTTCGACCAAGTCCCACGCCCCCCGCACCGGCCCACCTATGGCGGCGGCGATGGGGCCGCAGGGGGTCTTTCGCAGAAGTCCGTACAGAGACGGCCGGCGGCAGATCTGTTTTGCACGCGCGACCGCTGCGTGCACATTTTGAGCCCCGACCTTGTCGGAGGATATATGAGGGGCAAGAGAAGAAAAGCGATTTGACTGAGCCGGGCCAAGTTGATTGTCAATTTGCCTGGCTGCAGTCAATCGTCGGGGAAAGGTGCCGGGATGGTGGGTGATTCGGTTCACCCATGCCCTGCACCTC
>NW_006911273.1:0-135905 GCF_000338955.1 Baudoinia panamericana UAMH 10762 | reverse complement strand
CCTAACCCTAACCCTAACCCTAACCCTAACCCTAACCCTAACCCTAACCCTAACCCTAACCCTAACCCTAACCCTAACCCTAACCCTAACCCTAACCCTAACCCGCACTCTCACCCGCACTCTCACCCGCACCCTCACCCGCACCCTCACCCGCACTCTCACCCGCACTCTCACCCGCAACTCGACCCGCACCCTCACCCGCACTCTCACCCGCAACTCGACCCGCACCCTTACCCGCATTCTCACCTGTAACTTAACCCGTACTCTCACCCGCACTCTTACCCGTAACTCGACTCGCACCTGGTAGCTTCTGCCCTTACCTAGACCCGTAACTTAACCCGCTACTCCGAACTATTATATTACTACCGTAAAGTCCTTAGGCTCGAAACCGGAAGTCGCGAACGTGAAACAGGGAAGTAAAATCGAATCGAATTTACCGGCCGGGAAACTTACTTGTAGACCAAACGACATCAGACACCTACGTAAAAGACAGTGATAGAACTAGACGCCGAGGGCTGTAACGGGTGACTCTAGCTTGTATACCGCTGCTGAGTCTACCGCGCTCGCAAGGACGTGCCTATACTACAAGCTCTCCCGCGCGAGTAACACCAAGCGACCGTGTCAGGCCGAGCTGTACTGCTCCCCCCTAGTCGTGCGCGGCGTTCGCCGCGCTCTCGCTTGATTCCCATACCAACCCGGCAGCCTCGATTGCGGCCTGAAGGGTCGGCGGCAGCACTTTGTCCGTGACCGCGGCCATGTCCATTTCCCCCATCTCGCGGTCCAACGCGTCCCCTAAGCTGCGGGCGATCTTGACCTTCGTGCCGTCACGCTTGGCAAACTTGTGCCCCATGTTCTTCGCAATCTTCCGGAGCCCGTCAACGGTGAAGTCGTGGAGGAGAGCGCGCTTGATGCGCTGACGGTACGTGTCCGTCGGATCCGTGTTGGTCGCACCCTGAGGCGCTGGGGATGCTAAAAGGCAGAATAAAACGTTAGTCGAGTTTACCGGCCGGTAAAAAGGGTTACTACGCACACTCTTCTCCTTCCTCTAGCTCCGACGGGTCGCTGGATGCTAGGGGGGTCGCGGCCTTGGGCGCAATCGGGGAGTCCTGACGGGGGGTCGGCGCTAAACCACTGGTTAGCTCTGATTTACCGGCCGGTAAATCATTCTTCTGATCTTACCTGTCCCAGTTACTGTACCGGCGTTCGCCATCCCGAGGTCCTCTACCGCCTCCTTTGCCGTCTCATGGACCGTGTCCGGCATGTTGACGTCTTCCGCCGTCTCGCGCGTCGTGTCCGGCATGTCGACGTCTTCCGCCCCCTCGTGCGTCGTGTCCGGCATGTCGACGTCTTCCGCCTTCTCGCGAGTCGTGTACGCGGCGGGCGCTTCTTCGCTCTTGACGGGGCCGGACACCGAAGGAGTCGCTGTCTCTCCTGCGGGCCGCTTGGGCGGGTTGAGACCTGAAACTGTACATCAGCTTGATTTTACCGGCCGGTAAATTCGTCCCCGAGACCTACCTGGTGTCGACGCCACTGCCGGGGTCGCAAACTCGCCATTCTCCGCGAGCAGCTGGCGCGCCTCCTCGAGCTTCCTCTTCTTCTTGGCCTCTGTCTTGGCCTCGGCTTCCTCCTGCCGCTTGCGCTTGCTCTCGGCCTTCTCCGCCCGCGCCCGGTCTTTCTCCGCCTTCTTCTCCTGGCGGTCACGCGTGCGCTGCAACGATTGCATGGAGTCCTTCACGCCTTTGGAGAGCGGGGTGGTGGGCTCGTCCGCGAGCTTCTGGTTCTTGAGGAGGGTGCGGATGTGAGCGAGCGCGCGACCGCCCTTGTCCGTGAAGAACCTAAGCTCCTCTGGGATGAGCAGCTTCATATCTGGGTTGGTTTCGCTGAGCCAGTACTCGTTGTCGCGGTCGGAGCGGACGCCGAAGTTGCGGCGGAACTTGGCGTGCACCACGTCGTTGTACAGCGCCTCGCGCGCCTCTTCCAGGACGCTGCGCTTGCTGAGGGCCGCGATTCCCTCGACCTTGGTCTTGAACTCGCCATCCTCCAGGGCTTTGCTGGCGTCCTCGTCCTTGATGGTCCCCATAGCGCTGCCGGAGGTGGCGGCCAGCTGCGCAATCATGGCGGTGGCGTATCGGGCGAGGACCGGTTGATCGTACGACCGGTTGAGCGTGAGCACCTTGATGAACTGCTCGTGCTTCTGCCCGATGCGATAGCAGCGCCCGATGATCTGCGTGATGGTGTTGAAGTTGACAACGTCCATGATGATGATGTTGTGGCAGGCCTTTTGGAAGTTGTACGACTCGGCGGCCGAGCGGGAGGAGCAGATGAGCGCCATCAGGTCCTTGTCGTCCGGATTGTTGAACTTCTTGATGGTCGCGGCACGTTCCTTGGCACTCTGGCCGGAGCTGATCCGCGCGGCCTTTAAATTCAGGACGTCGAAGAGGACTTTGACCAGCCAGACGCTCGTGGGCCAGTCGCAGTAGACGATCAGCTTGTCACCCTCTTGCTGGAGACGGTGGGCCTCGCGCACGACGTACTGGGCCTTCGACGACGTGGTGGTGATGTAGGCGGCCTGGGCCACGCGATCGGAGGGGAGGGCGGCCCAGCCTTCGTTGGTGGCGTTGTAGTAGAAGGCGAATGCGGCATTGTCGCCGGCGTGCTCGTCATACCTATGCGAATGTTAGCAAACAAACCGTGAGACATCGAATTTACCGGCCGGTAGATTAGTTTGCGAGCAGTCTCGAGGGTTTACCGGCCGGTAAATCTATCATGGAGGTGTTTCGAAAGTCTACCGGCCGGTGAACTCGTCAAGTACGTACCATTTCTGGACATCCTTTGCGTCGGCGGGGATCTTGTACTCGTACATGTTGTCCATGCCGGCGTTGTTCGAAGCGGTCTGCAGGCGGCGGCGCTTGTCGACGTTGTCGCGAGCCTCCGTCTCGTCGGCCAGGATTTCCGGCTGGATGATCGCCGGGGCATTGACGCCCGATGGATGCGGCCCCGCCTCGACTTGGAAGCTGTCCTCTTCACGAATCTTCTTGCGGTGGGCGCGGCGATACAGGCGCTCTTCGATGTCGTTCGGCTCCAGCTCCACGACCGTGCAGTAGAAGGGGGGAAGATTACCGGCAATGACGTGCTCTGCTCCGCGCGCCATGACGATCTGGCCAGTGACACGGCGGAGACCGAGGATGGCCAAGGGCGCGGGAACGACCCTGCGGACGACGGCGGGGTTATCGTCGAACTGGTTCATGAGCTGAGTGTATGCCCTGGCGTCGAGCGCGCGGACGAGCTTCGCGCGGGTCTTCTCGTCAGCGGTGAGGTAACTGCCGCCGCTGTTCTGCAGGAGTTGCCGGATCTCGTCGTACTCGGCCACGGTGAGGCTGAACCCCTCGCCGCCCGTGGCGAGCGTCTCAACCACGCTGGTATGCGAGACGACTTGCAGGATGGAGGTGAGATCCTTTAGGCGTCTCATGAAGGGCGAGGCCGTGAGGAGTAGCACCCGCTTGTGCTTCAACATGAGAAGGGTGTAAAGCTGCTGGGTGTCCATGTTCTTCATGCGGTGCGCCTCGTCCCAGATGGATGTCCCGAAGAGGCCAGGAGCGATGCGGAGCTCGTAGAGGCGTCGACCCGCAGACTCGTCACGGTACTGTCGACCCTGCAGCAGGAGGTCCTCGAAGTCGGCAGGCGCATAGCCAAGCGCCACGCACTCAACCCGGGTGAGCTTGGACAGGGGGTAGCGCTTTCCGTTCGACAGCTCGACGAAGTGGCGCAGCAGGCGGAAAGCGGCGGTGGTGTAAGAAGTGACGACAATGACGTTCCCGGTCTCTGGGTCGTCGACGGGCAGCGCCCTGATGTAGCGCTCGAGGTCCTGTGCCGTTCCGTTGAAGCTGGTGGCGGTCACGGCTTTCTTGGTCGTGCTCCCGGCGGCAAGGTAAGTTCGCAGATGGCGGTGCTTGAACAGATCGCTGATCTCTTCAATCCAGACGTCTGTGGAGCCAGACGGGGCGTACACGACCGAAGGACGGAAATACTCCAGCTTCATCTTCTCGCATTCTAGAGATAGTTAGCGGTGAAAAGCAATCGACTTTACCGGCCGGTAAATTCAAGGGGCGTAACATACCTGCAATGAGCTTCTGGTTCCGCGTGATGGCCGCATCCATGCCCGTTCGCGTCTCTTCTGAATAGTAGGCCTCTCGAATAAAGCTCTGACTGTTGTCCTCGCCCTCGGACTCATCGAGGTCGACAAAGTCGCCTTCCTCGGCCGCGTCCTCGTCAGTGCCACTGGCCTCTGGGTCCGAATCCAGGTCGTCGCCGTCCTCGCTTTCGGACTCTTCTGCAACAGGGCGTTTGCCGCGTGCTTTGGCAGAGGGAAGCGGCTTGTGGGGGCGCCTGACTGGTCGCTCGGGCATATAGTCGCGGAAAGTGCCCTCCTCCGCTAGCACTAAAGATTGGGCACAAGTCAGCAACAACATCCGTATGGAATAACTCGAATTTACCGGCCGGTAAGTTTGACGTCGAGTTGTAAGCAAATTTACCGGCCGGTAAACCGACGGGGGAAAGGAAAACTTACTGTCCGCATCCTCCAGATCTCGGCGAATGGTTGCGTTGATGTGGTCGTCGGCGCTGAGAGCCTGTATGGTCTTGCCCAAGCCCGTTTCGTCTGCGAGCAGGGCGCTCCGGAGATGGCTGCGCAGCATGCCGTGGATAAAGCCGATTCCAACAACCTGATGGGGAAGCAGCTTGATCCCGTGATGGTCGACGAGAGGGGTACCGTCTGACCCGTCTTCGACCTTGAGACGGAGCCATGCGACGACGTCGTCAAATGCTGGCGGGGTGGCGGAGACTGAATTGATGGAGTCCTGGAACTTCTGGAAGTGCTGCGCCACCGCGGTGCTCTTGACGTGCTCGACGGCCTCGGTGTAGCTCAGCTGCTGCAATTGGTCGACATCCAGACCAAAAACGGCCGTAAGTGCCTGCAGGCGGTCTCTACCGCCTCGCAATCCCGCTTCGTGCGCCTCCAAATCGCGCTCGGGGTCGGCCGACGGACCATCAACCGCCTCTGCGGTAGCGTCGGCGAGCATGGTGGCGTAGAGGGTGGCCTTTTGCAGATCCTCCGGTGTGAGGGCCGTCTGGCGGGCTTCGTCTTCCGTGCGGTCGTACAGGACTTCGAGCGGCGCATAGAGGTCCCGCATGACTCGATCGCGCAGCTTGTTGTCGATGGCCGGGAGTTGCGGGATGTACACCTTGTTCTTCTTCTTCTTCGCCGACCTCCGCCCGGCCACCCTGTTGCCGAATTGCGCGACGACGTCCTCGATGCGACCGATGTCGGCCGGAGTGAGCGCGTCGTCACTGCGGGATCCTAAGGAGGGGAGATCCGCAATGTCCCGGGCCATGGCCTGGATGCCGAGTGAGAACTTCTGCGCCTTGAGCTCGGGACTCTTGGGCTGGGAAGGGCCGGCCGACGTCTTGAAGAGTGGCGGGATGACGGGCTTGTTCGTGGACCAGTTCTTGCGCTGGTTTGGTGCGACGTTAGCGAGGAAGGGCGTGGCCCCGGCGCTCTTTCGCTCCTGGCGGGCCCGATACCGCACGTAACTGCTGAGGCAGAAGAACCGACTGATATCCTCCGTGTTCAAGCCACACACGGACCTCGCCCGACTTGGGTCGACTGCACCCGGAAAGTACCTCGCCTCCTTTCTCTGAGCGAGCTGGATGCCGACGAACGCGTGGCGGAGCCAGATAACAGCAGCGCGATAAGACCCGGACCCGGTGCCGGTGGGATACCTCTGTGGATCACTCAGATCCTCGCACGTAAGGATGCCTTGCCAGCCCGAGAGCTCCTCGTCGAATGGCAGGTCAGCCGGGATGAAAAACCCATCGCCGAGTGCGAGGATGTCGGGCAGGGTCAAGACCTTCTTGTCGCTGTAGCCAAAATTACTCTGCGAATGGTTAGCATTAGACACAAGAAGCGGAGAGAGGGATAGAAATGCAGTCGAGTTTACCGGCCGGTAAAATCGAAGGCATACAAATGGGATCGAATTTACCGGCCGGTAAATCCGAAGGTACTTTTACATGCGTGTGTGGCCGGAGACGACTTTACCGGCCGGTAAACTCGTATCGAGTGTGGGGACTTACCTCGAGTTGGGCCTGGAGGGACAACAAGACGGGCTTGATGTAGTGACACAAATCCCAGAAGTCATCGACGGTATTGGCGCCCATGTAACCGGCAACCTCGCCTAGCGACTCCGTGGTGCCGTTGACAGGCCGGACGACGTAGATGCCCCAGTTGTTCTGCGGATTCAGGGAGCGGCCTTCGATGATTTCTTGGGCGGTTGCCGTGCTCTCCTCCTCGTCCTGCGCTGAGTCCTTCCCTTTGGTCGTCCTTAGCGCATCGCCGGCTCGCCTAATTCGACGCTCTGCTTTGTCGAGCTTGGGCTTGACCGGCTGCTTCGGGCGAGTGGCCATGGTCGATTAGTGGCGGGTTAGTACACGCGGAAGAGGTTGGTGCTAATGGCAACGACGAAGCCCGACTCGGTGGTTGAGCGCGAGAAGGGCAACGCCGGCCGCGGGACAAACTCGGGTAGTTGCTACCTGAGCCGATGCGGCGGAGGGGACAGTGGCCTTGCCTATCCAATTGAGAGACCCACGATGCAAGTGGCGTGTTACGCCTGCTGACCAAAACGGCTTCGTGCCACTGGACTTGCTACTGTCGAATTTACCGGGCGGTAAACTCTGCTCCAAAACGCTCGGAATGACCGTGTCGCTCGTATTGGCTGTGGGTCAAGAATGCTGCCAGTTTGCAGTGAGATACCCAAGATTTCTGATGGATTTACCGGCCGGTAAGAATTGTGTGAGTGAAGAGAGAGAGATGTGGAAGGGGATGTTTGTGAGAGGAAGTCGGAAGGAAGTTTGGAGGATATATATTCTCTGAAATAAAGTTTCGCGCTAGCGCTGATACGGCGATGACACAGGCCAATTCACTTGAGAAGAGGGAGTGAATCGACAATCGGGATGGTGTAGGCAGCATTTGTATGGCGCTGGCCCGACCGAGCGTTCACAAGCAAACGCAGCAGTGAAACGACGGATCCGAGTCATGAACTCAACAAGCCCGAGTCATGAACTCAACACGCGCACATGAAAGACAAATCTACCGACCGGTAAACTGAGCAAGTAAGACTCTCTTCCTGGCCTATATTCGTGATGGTGGTTTTGTGCGGCGTGGTGTATGCGTGAGGCACAGCAGCACGATGGACATGAAGTCCCCGGGCGGAGACACGGGTACCTGCGGCGGACTGGCCCGAAGCCCCGAAGCCGCGCTCAACCGCGCTGTAAACAGGCCTGCCAGCTGAACTCTGAGTACCCCATTACTATACGTGTACGATCTACCGGCCGGTAAATTTGCCTACTTTCTTTACCGGTCGGTAAATTTGCCCTCACTTAATCGTGTCGTTATGGTTGCGTTGGAAGTTTGGAAGACAAAACCATGTGCAGAATACATTGATCTATGCACTACATTGCGCCCAGCAGCTTACTACGCCGGGTCTCAGTGAACGAATGTCCTCTGCCCATATCCCGCATGGGTGACCGCCAGAATCCGTCCTAAGCGGTCACGAGCAGCCATCGCGCATTCTGTAACGCGACTCCCCATCGACCGAGTTCCTCTGCCTGCGGCGTACAAGGACCCCGGGCCCGGTTACAGCTCCAACTTCTTCGTCAAGGCCTTGACGATCTTGGCGTACGACTGGGTAAGGGTCGGCATGGCGTATGCGGCGTCGAACTCCACAGCGTTCCAATCGAGGACCTTGCCGCAGGCGATGAAACCGACTGTGCCATGCTGATCGGTCATTTCGGCTTCGCTGGGGACCTCGGCGTGGAAGTAGTCTTCGTGGTCGAACGGCCCGGCGACGAGGGTGACCTGGAGACTCCCGTTGGCCCACGTCGACACGTCGCCGAGCGTGGTGGGACGGCCGTTCTCATGGACCTCGAAGAAAGAGTACACCGTGCGCGAAGTTCCTCTGAGCGTGCCAACCTCCATGAATCCTCCATCCCCGAGCTCGACGTTGTAGTTCACGCCCTTGCCGTGATCGCGAATGTATTCGCCCAAGGCGTTGTAGGTGTCCCACTTCTTGAGTGTCGCGGCGTGCGGCTCATTTTGCCCTTCGCTGATCATCTCGTCGGTCGGCTCGAGGAAGTGGGGGTGGCGGACGAGCTTCTCCGTGCGGGTCGTGGTGAGGTCTTCTGGCCGGGCCACTGGGACGGTGCGAGAGGCCATGGTGTTGCTAGAGTGCTGAGTGCGTAGGGGTGGCGCGTGCAGAGTCTCAAAGAGCGCGGGTAGCCGGAGAGGGTAAGCGATTGAGACAAAGGTGAGGGCGGCCGGTCGATCTGTGTCTGATGCAGGCCTAAGCGGTGAGCAGGAATGGATTGCGAGCAAGAGATCGGAGTGGAACTGGAGGGCCTTTTAAGGGCGAACAATAACACATTGTTTACGTAGGTAACTCAAAGGTGCTCTGACACAATAGCTTGCTAGTGAATGCGATGGCTTGCTAGTGAATGCGATGGCTTGCTAGTGAATGGGCTGGCTACTATCTATTGTGAGTGTCTTTGATCCCGAAGTCTTACCGTGAATACCATTGAAGTGGCTGTCATTGTTGCTGGTTGAAGTGGCATTGTCTCCTTTGGCAGGGACGTCGTCCTTTGTTTCCTAGTGTGCAGTTCATAATCGCATTGTGGATAGCTGACTAACTGCTGTCGCGGTACTGGACCGGACGGTTGGCCGTACTGCTTCGTCTGAGCTGCCTGTTCGTAAAACCTGATCGTTGTTGTTGGATCTAGGTGTGTGAGCTCCTTCCCGCATACTCGGTCTATAACGTCTCGCTGGCGCATTCCTACAGGCGCTACAATCGTTATCAAAAACCTGGTCGCACCGCGGCTGTCTCCGCGTCGCGGGTTCGCCTATAGTAATACAGACACGCAATATGTCGTCGTGATCTCAGCTCGTTGTCGATATCCTAGTTCGGACGATGAAGCCATTTTTGTATAAGCAGCCGTAATATAGCACTTTCTAAGGTGTTAGCGATGTCTCAGCGTGTTAGTAGACGCAAGCGCAGTGCGCCTAGCCCCTTCGAAGGCTAGAAGGAATGAAAGCAGAAACAAAAGCAGTGGCAGAAGCAGAAACAGAAACAGAAGCAATAGTAGAAGCAGAAGCAGAAGCAGAAGCAGAAACAGAAGCAGAAACAAAAGCAGAAACAAAAGCAGTAGCAGAAAGCACGAACGAAGCAAAAGCAGAAGCAGAAGCAGAAGCAGAAGCAGAGGCAGAAGCAGAAGCAGAAGCAGAAGCAGAAAGCACGAAAGAAGCAAAAGCAGAAGCAGAAGCAGAAGCACAAAAGAAGCAAAAGCAGAAGCAGAAAGCACGAAAGAAGCAAAAGCAGAAGCAGAAGCAGAAGCAGAGGCAGAAGCAGAAGCAGAAGCAGAAGCAGAAGCAGAAGCAGAAGCAGAGGCAGAAGCAGAAGCAGAAAATAGATACAGAAGCAGAAACAAAAGCAGAAGCAGAAGCAGAAAGCAGAAGCAGAAGACGGCGAGGAAGAGAAGCCCATAGGCTATCTCACACTATGCTTCCACTTCTTGTGCGTTAAGTGCAAGGATACTATAGAGGCGCAAGTAGTACTAACGTTGTCTAGCGATAAGGGTTACACATGTCCGGAGTGTAGGGCGTGGACACGTTACGGGTTCTTCGACTTCAAGCAGCAGAAGCAGAAGCAGAAGCAGAAACAGAACCCTAAGCAGAAATAGCTATTAGCGCCGTCGTCGCCGCCGGTGGAGGAGGAGGAGCTACTTTAATAGCACGACAGGACTTCGTATTGTTATAGAGAAGGTAATAAGCTTACGCAGTAATATATAGCGGGTACCGCGTAGTAGGCATTGCAGCTACGGCTACCGGTAACTAGCAACACCTCGAAAACAAGCGATATAGAGATCTTCATATCAACTTTAGCCTTAATTACAAGCGACAGCGAGGTCAAAACGAAGCAGCACGTTGCGCGTCTGTATTACTATAGGATAACGGTTGTACATGCTATGGTCTTCAGCTGAACCCTGATCGGAGTGAAGCTTGGCAAGATCCACCTTTTCTGTATGCTTCGCAAGTAAGGACTTCGCACCTACAACAACCGACGGGACTGGCTGCTAACCCCTTGACTACGGATACTCTACATCGCGGCGATGACACCTACACCCGACGGTACACTCGAGACGTAACCTCGACGGATCACCTTGCCAGAATCGTCTAGTTTGACTCCAAGGAGCGTCTCTTTCAACACGACCGCTACCAAACCACGACATCCGGTACTCTGCATCGCGGCGGCAACACGAACCATGACAGCCCTCGTGACCTACTCGACCGCCCGGCTCACCCGACTCTACCACCCTCTCCCTAATCCGACTATGCATACCCTACACTGGGAGCCCCTAGATCGGCAGGCTTTTTGTGGCCCAAGCTCAAGGCTTTTTACGCCCTGAGCTTGGGCCACAAAAGCCTACGCTAACACCCTACCTTCTGGCATGCCATGGCCCGACGGAACCGGGTCCAACTCGACCCAAGATTTCGTTCGCGGCTGCGTGACCTAAGCTAAACCGGCACCTTACCCTCTTACCCGCGATGGACTCTAGACGTAACCCCGATAGACAACCTCGCCCTGGCCGACTGGTTAAACTCACAAACATCGATGTGAGCGACGAGCACTCGAGTCAACAGTCTCGCCCGAGCTCTAGCGGCAGCTCGGATCGCGGTGTCGTCGCACTTCTCGAGCAGCGCAGACGTACGGATACCTGGAGGGTCATCGACCTGGATGCCCTACGGCAAACGAGCGAGCCCGCTCCAGGACGGGAAGCGACAGTGCTAGCGACATTGCCGGCGGTGCTCTTAGGCCCGAAGCGTAAGAGGGACCAGAGTCCGACGTGCCAAGGCGGGCGTGAGGACCGACCGGCCAACCCAGCAACCCTACGGCAAGGCGAAAGAGACCCGGTGGACAGGAGCGAGGGAGGAGAACAGCTGCACCAGCGGCCCTCTTTGACAGAGGCGGAGGTCGGAGCTACCCTAAGTGTGGAGGCGCAAGTGTACCGGTGGTCGGAGGTGAGAGCGCCGGCTATGGCGGGAAGGGTGCGGCACACAATGGTAGCCTACTTGTGGGAGATCGGCAACTACCAGGTGGCCCTGGGATGGAGGGACCTTCTGCGGACGTGGCGACAAGATCGGACGTTGCTACTGCCTTGGCGGGCTGGACCTAGCGTGACGGACGACGAGGACTTCGCGGCGACGAAGCGACGACACTGGCTGTCGGCGGAGGCCGATTGGGACCGAGAGTTCGTCGCGCTGTACGATCGCGCGCAACGTACCCGAGTGGGACGTATCCTCGACG
This sequence comes from Baudoinia panamericana UAMH 10762, assembly GCF_000338955.1. NCBI lineage: Eukaryota > Fungi > Ascomycota > Dothideomycetes > Mycosphaerellales > Teratosphaeriaceae > Baudoinia > Baudoinia panamericana. The sequence goes on along the minus strand of NW_006911273.1, from coordinate 124,497 downwards.
CACCGCAAGAACGAATGCAGAAGGCCGACCTCGGAGCTCGGTATGCCTTCCTGCAGGGCAAGGCGAGAATGGGCGCCACGCGACCGCAACGGGTCGTCGCGAAAGAGGAGATGTTCGCCTGGCTCTATGGCACCTCGAAGCGCAAGGGCGCGCTTTGGGACGACTTCACGAGGGAGATCAAGTACTGGACGCGTTGGCTAACGGTCACGGAGAGCCTCCATCGAGGCATCATCGCGCTGTTCCCCGACACGATCAAGAAGTCGTTCGTGGAGCAGACTCTGAAGGTGCATGAGCTTGCGGTTTGGCTCGAGGCCATCAAGCAATTCCGCCCGGAGTTGATCGAACTTAGCGGAACGATTCTCCCGCTCCTGACGGACGCACTGGCTGGTAGGCAACCTCCGCCGGAGCCCCTGCTCCTCGAGAACTGGGATAGCAACCCCACCACACTTGCCGCGCTGGGGGCGGCATGGTTCCACCCCGACACTGCTGTCCCATTGACGCCGCAAGCAAGCGAGGGCTCGAGAGAGGAGCGGAGTCCTAGCTGGGTGGGCCTTTTGGACTTTGACGGCGGCTTCAGCAGTAGTATCCATCTGTCCAGTCCATAGCTACCCCCTCGTAACTGATTATATGCTTCTAACGCAACACCTCACCTACTCTGCCAACCTTACTCGTCCAACCTATACACAGTGGCCTGTTGTTGTATATACATTGCGGAAGACTAGTCACGCCACGGCCAAACGAAAGAGACTGATTTACCGGCCGGTAAATCAGCCCCTCTTGGAAAACCTACTGGGGGAACTTGGCATGTTGTGTTTATGCTACACTATCAAACACTGTTGATAGGGGCGGTTTACCGGCCGGCGAATCGGTGCCTGTTCGAAAACTGACCGACCGGTAAATCAGGCCCGCTTAGAAAACTGACCGGCGGGGAATTGGCATGTCGTGTTTACGCTGCACTATCAAACGCCCTTTGTGTGTGCCGCGGTAGGGTTCTACGGAACCCCTGGTAGTCGTAGTTTGATAAGGGGCGCAGCGACCCAGACGGTCCGTCCTAAGGCTTTGATTGTGCTTCTCTTTACAGCCTGCTCGGACCTATATCAGGCCTGGCCTTTCGTAGGGATCCCGGACCCGAACCTTTCTTAATGCGTCTGCTTCAGCAACCGAGTTTCGGTGACGGATACCCTGGTATACCTATACGCTATGGCGACTCTTGAGAGTCCACAGAGATACCTCGACCTAGGCGGGATACGGAGTCTGGCCGAAGCGTTGCACACAACATACGGGAATCGCCTGACCTGTCCGAATTGTCCCCAACCAGACCCGCCGTCTCGTGCGTACTGTAAGGACGAAGGTGGAAACGGATCTGAGGCTGGATTGAAGCGCCGTCAGTTCCGGTGTCGCAACTCGGCTAAGCGACGTAGAGACACTGGTGTGGGTTGCCCGATCAATTCCTGCAACGCGTACGTCAAGAAAGCAATCGGGCTGCTCGGCGAGGAGAAGGTCGACCGTCTTCGGAACGATATCCTGACCGAGCTGACGGCAAAGGGTCGAGATACGTCGAGGATTGCGAGGAGGCTCTGTCGCCGTCCAGACATCGAGGTTGCATCGACGACGGCGGAGTCGGGCGTCAAGACCGTGCCTAGGGTATCATCGAAACCCACGCGTAATACTGCCGGGTCCGAACCAGACGTTAGCGACTGTGACCGTCTCGCGAAGGATCTAACCCCGCCACCGAAACGAACCCGGTACGACTCGCTATCGGCCGAAGAGGCTCGACTACGGGCACTGTCGGGACAGATCGAAACCCAAGCCCAGATCCAGGCGGTGTCGAGGCAGATCGAAACGCTTGCTAAGTCCGTCAAAGAAATCCACGCGATTCTCCTCCGTACCGACCCTGCGCCCACCACTCGCCGACCCTCACCTCCTGTGGTACCCGCCACCCCTACGCAAGATTGGCCCGAAGATACACTTTTGGAAGACTCGCCTCTGACCTACGCGCTGTGACATGCCGCAGACCGGACAACCCTACGCTGCTAACCCGCACAATATGCTGCAGCGCCGTCAGCGTGTGTCGATTGGCTTCGTAGAAGCCCGACCTGTTTTCAACCATGACCCGTTCAACGGCCGGATCAAGCTCCATCTCCTCCGCCCGCGCTATGAACGAATCAATCTCCGGTGGGTTCTGCGTTAGCAGTTCTAGAGGTCGAGCAGCAACTGTGGCTATAATGAGGCGGGGGAGGTCGAGGAAGCTTCGTCGCTTGCGGAGGGCGGAGACGCGTAGTCACGAGGAGACACACAATCGAGGGGGCCGGAGCGACGTAACATTGGGCAGTGGCGCTTTGCGGATCGCATACGTAAACGTACGGGGACTGGACCACGAGACGTGGGAGCGTTTACTGGCCCTGATTGCACCCGGTAAGCTAGACTTGATCTTTGTCGCGGAGACGTGGTATATGGGCTTCGAGAGGTACACGGCCGCACCGGCTACGATTGCCTTCACACCCAGACCGCCGACGAAAACCGGTGCACGATACAACGGCGGGCTTTGCTTGCTGGCATCCGAAGCGGTTCGGGTTCGACTCGCCGGCAAACCTGTAGTCACGGCGGTGACACTGATGGTTACCCTGGGACCCTCGACGATAGCCGGCATCTATCTTCCACCAAGCATGCCGGACAACGGTCTAAGGGAGACGCTAGAGGGGGTGGGTATGGCGGACGTTATCCTGGGTGACATCAATGTCCACTACAACGAGCGTACGGGCACGGGGACGCCGAGAGAGAGGGCCTTGCTTGTGGATGGATGGGCCCAGCGAAAGGCGGTCTTCCGACTGGCAACCCACAGCGGCCCCGGTCCTCTTCCGGAATACCATCTCGCGCCGCGACTCACGACGGACCACTGCTTCGTCCGCCGAGAGCACCGATCTGACCCGCTCCACATCTTGAGCAACCAGAGCCTGCGAATCCTGACCGACCACGAACACACACTCGTCCTGAGCCTAAGCGAACCCGCGACCCCTAGGCATACGCCGCTTGCTCTGCCAAGGTTCCGTATCGGCATGCTATGTGATCCGAAAGTCTCTGAACGTCTGGCCAAGGTGTGGCAGAGCGGCTCCGTTGGCGTGGAAAATACTCTAACCCGGCGGCATGACGTGGACGTCCTGAACGACTACCTTGTTCGTGCCTGCCAACGGACATGCCACGAGGTATTGGGTATCAGCCACCATGCTCGGACCAAGCCCGTACGGGACCCTTCGGTACGGGAACCATCCTACTTCAGCTTGGTGAGGAAGATCTTCAGCCTCGACGTCCACAACGGGCCACTGTATAGCAACGACCCGACGCGGAGTGCTCTGGACGAGGCAGCGGATGTGCTAGGGGCGAGATACCTCGCCCCCCAGAAACCCGACTCCTTGCCGGACGACGGGCTCGACACGGATCAACAGCCTCTTCCGGCCTTCACCTTGGAGGAGACACGTCGAGCTGTCGATAGACAAGATGCGTCCAAAGCATGTGGAGCCGACGGCATCCATATCCGAGCTCTGAAAGCGCTGCGGGAGACGTCGTTTACGGCGCTCTTGACCATCCTGTACAACGCCTGCCTCTTCCACCGGCGAACGCCTAAAGCTTGGAATTCAACCGATATAACCCTGATTGTGAAGGACCCTAACGAGACCAAAACAATCCAGAACGCACGCCCTGTCACGGTGATATGCGTCTTCCGGAAGATCTTCGAGAGTTGCATCTTGGAGCGCTTAACTGTGCTTCCAGGTCTCCGCCTCCACCCGGCACAGGCGGGATTTCGAGCCAACTACTCGACGTTGACTCTGGCTGCACTCGTCCATACCGCACTGCAGCAAGAGTTGTGCGCTGGCGTAGTGTTTCTCGACTTCACTGCAGCGTTTGATATGGTCGACCATTACCTTCTCCGCGAGGCCTTGCGTAAACGGGGGTGCCCGGAGGACTTGATGTACCTGCTCGATGCATTGCAACGGGATGCCCGCTCGCGGGTGTTGGCGAACGGAGGCGCATCCCGGTGGTTCCCACGTACGAGGGGCGTCCTGCAGGGATCACCGCTGTCACCTTTTCTATGGAACGTCCTCGTCGACGACCTGCTCCGGGACCTGAACACGGACATGACGCATCTGCCCAGTGGGGTCTTCTACGCGGATGACGGAGCGCTACTGTATAGCGACCAGACAGATATCCCGATCATGCTGGGCAAGGTCGAGGCATGGTGTGCACGGAATGGGATCCAGGTCAACGTCTCCAAATGCGGCCATGTCTCGGGTGCTACCATAACCCAGCCAGTCAATTGGCGTGAGCAGATAATCCCACATGTACCTGAGTATCGATACCTGGGCTTTCCGATGACACCATGCGGCATTGATTTCGAAGCACTCCTCGCCCTACGACTGGATCGCGCGACTGCCCGAGCAGGATTCATGGCGAGGCACTCCGGAACCTGGGGGGTTGCGAACCGACTGCGAGCGTTCCGCGAATATCTCGCGCCGATTCTGGAGTATGGGGCACCGCTGGTGTGGGCTTGGGCGGTCTCGGACGCTTCGCGGTGGGAGGGAGCCAGAGCGAAGTGGAAGGAGCTGATGCAGTGGGTGGCAGGTGGCAAGCACGGCTGGCGACTGGCGCAGAATCTCCTCGGCCTCCCTGCGCTTGAGCACCGATTTGAAATGCTGCACATGACTTTTTTGTTCGATCTGCAGCACGCCGATCCCGCCAATCCTCTCCGTCAGCTACTCTTTCGCCCGGCGCTGGGCAGCAGTGGATTCCGAAGGGGCTTGCGAGAGAGCAAATTGCTTGCTTTGTGGAAGGCTGAGACCGAAGCGAACGCGCTGGACAGGATCTCTCTACGCCGCTTCCAGCAGAAATACCTTGCTGCCAGACTGGCACGCTACGCCCGACAGACCCCATTGGCCTCCCATATACCATGGGAAAGCCGGATCAGGAAAGGTATGGCTAATGCGGACTGTACGCTGCAGGCACCGGCCCACATGCAGGACATGTTCTTCCAGTATCGACGAGGAGTCTGGTGTTTCCGCTTGAGCCATAAGTGTACTGCCGTGTCTCGTCCTTTCCGCCGGGGGGACGAAGAGTGTGGATGCCACGGTTTGGTTCGCCGGCTGTCTCGGCAGGACCGAGCTCGCAAACAGGCACAGCAAAAGGCGCTCGGCGTTCAAGGCTTGTTTACGGATGTGGACTTCTTGTTGAACGACAAGCAGTGGGGTCGTGCTTACGACGTACTTCGACGTGTGCGGGCCAATCTGGCTGCAGTCTGGAGCGATGAGCATGTAGACAGTAATATTTCCGACGAGTAATTGGCTGCAGTTCCTGTTCCTACGTTCGCTCTTAATCTCTACTCCTAAGCTTGGTCCGAGAAGACCGTAAACTAGACCCTTCGCCACGATATACATGCTCGTCGGCCTCTTCTCGTCGCAAGACTACCGGCTGCGAAGCCTTATATCCACCATGGTCTTAGACCCTCCGCCACGATACACATGCTCGTCGGCCTCCTCTCGTCGCAAGACTACCGGCTGCGAAGCCTTATATCTACCATGGTCATAGACCCTCCGCCACGATACACATGCTCGTCGGCCTCCTCTCGTCGCAAGACTAACTGCTGCGAAGCCTTACATCTACTATAGCCACTACGCTGTAAAGTACCTGGCTCGGCTGCGAAGCCTAAACCCACCACCCTTGACGCGAGTCACTGCTGCGAAGCATTGTATCAATATACATCTCTAAGACCAGCTGCGAAGCCTTATATCTACACCCCAAAAACGAGGCTAAACCTCATACCTACGGCCGGAAGGACGTACCAAACATGTCGAATTTACCGGACGGTAAACTCGACCATCTACCACTGCGGAGTGACATACCTACACAGCACAATGCAGGACAGCAACCCTGTGTGCACACCTGGCGAAGACTCCAGGAGGCCTGCGGCGAGAGCATGACACGACTCCCCCCCAGCAGACCTCAAGTCCTCCGGCATAGCAAACAGCCGCAAAAACGTGCAAAACCCCACGATCCCTTGGGGAAGTTCAACGTGGCGACCATGAGCACATCATGACAGCAGACGGAGAACCTGGTGATCCCGTAGAGCAGCAGCGGGTAAACATGCTCTTGCGAAGACCAAGGCCACACAGTGACCCTGGATCTCTTAGGCGGACTTACGAGGGCATGTCTCTGAGGGCTGTACTCCAGACGAGGGACAACACACACCCGAGTGTAAGCTGTCTACCGACCGGTGTACGCATTGGAGTCGGGAAGGTCTGCCGGAGACGAGCGGGATATTCGAGGGGGTTAGGTGGTGTTTCGACACGTCCCGAATGGCCCCACGATGACCCGTCACTCTCTTTTAGGCGGGTCGTAAATTCCTTCATCATAGGAACGAGATAAGCCTCGCTTGTCACTGATGTAGAAACCCTAACCCTAACCCCTTTAGGCCTCGGTAATATATAGCACGTAGGGCTACGTCGTCCTAGTCGGTAAGTTACGAGTATTCTTTAAACCGGGTTGCGTAGTCCGACGTAGACTTAGTCTGCTTAATACCTTAAATAACACGAACTATATTCTCGACTTCGTTAGAGATCGTAAAGACTTGTTATAAGATTGTCTTAAGTCCTACGAACGCTCTAAAGATCCTAGTAATATCTTCGTTATATCCCGGGTTACTATCGAGGTACTTAGTAAGGTATAGTTTAAGGTAGTGCTAAGCACGGCCTCGAAGGAAGGCTATTACAAACAGACTTCGCTTCGTAGGCTCTATAGAGTTAAACTCGAAGAAGATATATATCTAGTTAAACTAGTCGTCGAGTTTCTTTCGGTCTCCGTAGTATAAGTCGGGTTTAGCGACCTTTATATCGTCGTTAGACCGATTATAGTTAGCAGAGCGTACTATATTAGTACCTCCTACTTTACTAGGGATAGGGGTACCCTACTTAGATCTTCTAGTAATAGATATCCTTAAGGGTATTTAAAGTATTATATACCGTTATACTTACGTAATAGAAGTTAGGTAATTCCGTCGTTACGAGTAGGATTAGTACTCGTTAGGTAGTCTAGTAGTCGATAGTAAAGTGTTACTTAGTTAAAGTATAATCGATATAAGAGATCGGAACAAGGTAATAAGTTAATTCTAATTAGTCGGTTTATAATATAAGTTAAATACGAACTCCTAACTACGAAATCTATTATAAATATATATAAAGGAGATTCGTGTCTCGTTATAGCTTACGTCGAGCTATACTCGATAGTCGCCTTTTACTCGCTATCGAGCTATACTCGACGGCGAGTAGTCGAGCCGATACCTTAGGCACTACTAGCTCGACTTACTAAGGATCGAGTACTAGGGCGTAGCTACGTCTGCGCTAATTGTGTCGTAATACGGAGTAAGCCGTAATACTAATTAGAACTTTGATTAGTTAATTAGCTTAATTAAGGACACTAATTATATTAATTACACTAATCTAAGGATAGCAGATATAAATCTCCTTTATACATAAGTTATAATAGATTTCGTAGTTAGGAGTTCGTATTTAACTTATATTACAAACCGACTAATTAGAATTAACTTATTACCTTATTCCGATCTCTTATATCGATTATACTTTAGCTAAGTAACACTTCACTATCGACTACTAGACTACCCGACGAGTACTAACCCTACTTGTAACGACGGAATTACCTAACCTCTATTACGTAAGTATAACGGCACGTAATACTTTCTTACTATATATATAATATATAATCGCTTTCTTTCCTCCGAGGTATAGTTTCTTACTATTCTTACTACGGCTACTTTTAGAGTTTCCCTTCTTTATTATATCTAAGTATATAGAGGCTGCCTCTAGTCTATATAGGTCGGCGTAATATAGCCGATTTCCGCCTTAATTCTTCTAACTATAGGGAGGGTACTAGAGGTTAAACTTACGGCCTTTCTCTATTACGTATTTATAAAGCTTATCGTTAATTATAATAGAGGCCCTAATTAGCTAGTCTAGTTCCTTAGTAACGCCCCTATATCTTATTAGTTCGTCCTTAACCTAATCCTTTAGGCCTCGGTAATATATAGTATATAGAGCTATATCGTCCTAGTCGGTAAGTTATAAGTACTCCTTAAACTAGGTTATATAGTCCGATATAGACTTAGTCTACTTAATACCTTAGATAACGCGAACTATGTTCTCGACTTCGTTAGAGACTATAAAGACTTATTATAAGACTATCTTAAGTCCTATAAATACTCTAAAGATCCTAGTAATATCTTCGTTATATCTCGGGTTACTATCGAGGTACTTAGTAAGATATAGTTTAAGGTAGTACTAAGTACGGCCTCGAAGGAAGGCTGTCGTAAATAGACTTCGCTTTATAGGCTCTATAGAGTTAAACTCGAAGAAGATATATATCTAGTTAAACTAGTTATCGAGTTTCTCTTAGTCTCTATAGTATAAGTCGGGTTTAGCGACCTTTATATCGTCGTTAGACCGATTATAGTTAGTAGAGCATACTATATTAGTACCTCCTACTTTACTAGAAGTAGAGATACCCTACTTAGGTCTTCTAGTAATAGATATCCTTAAGAATATTTAAAGTATTATATGCCGTTATACTTATATAATAGAAGTTAGGTAATTCCGTCGTTATAAGTAGAGTTAGTACTTATCGAGTAGTCTAGTAGTCGATAGTAAAGTGTTACTTAGTTAAAGTATAGTCGATATAAGAGATTAGAATAAGGTAATAAATTAATTCTAATTAGTCGGTTTATAATATAAGTTAAATATAAACTCCTAACTATAAAATCTATCGCTATTATATATAAAGGAGATTTATATCTCGTCGTAGCTCGCATCGAGCTATACTCGATAGTCGCCTTCTACTTACTATCGAGCTATACTTAATAGCGATTAGTTAAGCCGATACCTTAGGTACTACTAGCTCGACTTACTAAGGATCGAGTACTAGGGCGTAGCTACGTCTATACTAACTATATTATAACACTATCGAGCGTAGCTTAACGCGAGCTATAATAAGATATAAATCTCCTTTATATATAATAGCGATAGATTTCGTAGTTAGGAGTTCGTATTTAAAATATATTATAAACCGACTAATTAGAATTAACTTATTACCTTATTCCGATCTCTTATATTAACTACACTTTAACTAAGTAACACTTTACTATTAACTACTAGACTACTTAATAAGTACTAACTCTATATATAACGACGGAATTACTTAACTTCTATTATATAAGTATAACGGTATATAATACTTAAAACGCTATATCTCTAAGACTATAATATAGTAAGAGGACGTATAAGCTTATAAGGACTATCTTCTAGTAGTAAGACTACTAGAAAGCGATAGCTATATATATACGGGCTTACTCTAAGTCGACTAAGTAGCGGCCTACTTAACTACGTCCTCGGAAGGCTAAGATAACCTGCAGATATATAGTCGAAGTATTAGTTTCTATATTTATTAGAGAGAAGGAGCCTAATAGTAACTATTAATATAAGAACCTCTAACCCTACGATTTCTTATATAAATAATAGCTTTAACTTTCCGAATTAGGACATCGACAACGAGCTAAGAATTAGAAGACATAGAACGCGTCTATATTACTATAGGCGACCCCGCGACGTGGAGATAGCCGCCGTGCGATAAGGTTTTTGGAAACGGTTGTATTAGACATTGCCTCGGCGAAGCACTTCGTCCTTGATGCTCCTCATGTGACTCACGTCGTTGCTGATTATCTGATCCAGCTGCCCGTGTCGTACCCACTCGGTGACACGTTCTTGGATGTCTTCCCCGTAGGCCTTCAGTTTCTCTAGCTTCGCGGGCGGCGGCACGTAGAGGAAGACCTGTTGGCGGCGTTAGCTATGTACAATGGTATCACCAAGCGTCTCACCCTAACAGGAGATGGCGCCAACATACCGCAAAGCCTGCATCGTGCAGCATCTGTACTTCGCCCTGCGCGTGATGCTGCGGGAAGTGATCAATCTCAATGTTTACCGCGTCAACTCGTGCTTCCCTAGCCACTCGAACAGTATCAATCAAGCGCGAGTGAGTTAGCATGACCGTGGGCACATTCGGAATGACCTCCTTCACCGCCCGAAGCTGGACGAAGTCGAACGAACTGAATTGGATCATATCCGCACACTGCAGCTCGTCAATCAGTGCCTTGAGCAGAGAGAAGGCGTGCTCATTCTGGTCATAGATCTTCGTTTCGATCTGATACCGAATCCCAAGTCGCTTGCCTAGCACAAGTGCATCCTTCAGAAGCGGCACTCTCTCGCCTGCGAATCTTGCGCTGAACCAACTGCCCGCATCAAGTTGCGAGATCGCGGACCATGTCATGTTGCGAACAAGCCCGTTCCCGTTTGTGGTACGGTCCACAGTATCGTCGTGCATGAGCACTAGCTGATTATCGCTGGTGATGGCGAGATCGGTCTCACAAAGCACACCGGGACCGCCCAAACTGCGCGCTGCTTCGAACGCTACAAAAAGTAAGCGAAAGCATCGGCGAGGTCTGTGACTGCATGCAGCCTTGCGGCCTCCCATCACCCACCCGCAATCGTGTTCTCTGGAGCTTTGCCCATCGAGTTGAGCCATCAGCAAGCTGCTCAAGACGTGCATGATGGTCGAGACCTTGCATACCGCCATCAGAGTGACCACGATGCCCAGCGATAATGATATCGCGCGGCGATGTTCTCAACGGCGATGACATTTTACGGCTAGCAGCTATAGGGTTTGTTCTGGACAGGAGGAAGGCGTATAGAAGGTAGGCGAAGACGCTGCATACACCTGCTATACCTGCAACACGTCTCCAAGAGCGAGATGTCCTGACTGGCATGCTTCTCACGCCCTCTTCCGTATAATGTCAGATTGGCATACACAGAGGTATCGTGGGCGGCGGTGCCGAAGGAGCTGCGGCGTACCGTAGAAGGAACTGCGGATGCTCCCGCGTGCAGTCGCATTCTCAGGCACTCCATCAACGTTTCGCGCTCAATGCATCCTGGCGTTTGCGGTGGTACGGGCATGGTAGCACCGGCAGCCTTGCGGCACTTTCATACGCAAAAGGAGCTGCCTCATAATGCAATAAGCGCGCATGCGACACTTCTGCTACCCTGCCACGGTATACTGCTCCACACCTATTGAATATGAGCATGTCTTGGAACCATTCGACACGCTGAAGAAAATTCAACCAGCCAGACGCATTACAGCCCTTGATGAGGCCTACTATAACTGAGTGATGTGTATAGCATCGCAAAGCGGATCTCAGAAGATACCACCCCGTACTGTTCGGGCGTACAACGCATGACGTGCTACGGCGCGTCTGTGAAGCCAACCGCTTTACAAGGGCGAAGATGATCGCAAGAGCCATGCGTTCGGGAGGCCTACATCGGTGTAATAGACGTGCGGCTTTCTGCTCGGACCACAGTCAGTGCAGGAACCTTCCGTGAGCGTCACGCTGGCAAGGCTCGACAAAGCTTCAGTGAAACTGTCCTTGCAAACCTTGAACATGCCGGTACGAGCATCTCCAGACTGGCCTGACGTCTTGCCATGACTCGCCGGTTACCAGTGGCCGCGGTGACGTGCAGCCACCGCGGGCCTACATAGGCTAGCCTGTGCTGGGTAACAGATCACTCGGCGGCAACAGCGACAGGGCGTACCATGCGAGCATGGGAGTTCAGCCGTTGACCACAAGAGCTTGCCTGTGGCCACGCTGTTCAATCATATAACGACCATGCCTTAATGGCTGCAGAGGCCAAGGCCGAATGATTCTTGTCGTCTCTACTGCCGCTTTCGAGCGATGTAGCGGGCCCTTTAACACACGCCTGGAAAGCTAGGCGGCTACAGAATGGCAATCAGCCAGCGGCTTGTCCAAGTACAGCGCAACTCGTCTTTGCAAGCGATGCCACCAGCTCACAAGTGGTATCGTTCAATGTCCTAAGCCTTGACGTCTTTGTCGTGTACTGCTTACTGCACCCGATGACATTTTTTGCTGCCAAGCGCTCATCACGCTGGTTAGTGGCGCGGTCATACATCCTGCTTCGCAGAGTAGCCGTGGGGTAAGTGACGCCTGACAGCAGCGAGTTTCAGTTCAGATACGGAGGTCTCCAAGTCGCCCATACCTCACGCCAACGGCATGCATACACTCTTTCTACTCCCTGGGCATACCACGATCCCTCCCCTTCCGACTTCGTGACGCCCACTATGACAGTTTGCAAAGGTACGGCTCCTAACCCTTTTCGTCTGCGTCCAGTGTCCGAATGCAGATTAAGACTAATGCGATGTGCGCCGCATTGCTGCGGTAGACGTGTATAAAGGAGCGGCTTTTGAATCTGCTTGTAAGCCTACGCGGGAAGATCGCAGGCGGACATGAAAGAGACGGTATATGGGAATAGCCTCAAGTTCGCAAGCATGTCCAGAGGCCGCCTGTGTCGCCATCACTAAAGCGTATTGATTCAAAGGGAACGTCCACCAAGTCTTGAACGTCGATTGACTCGCAGCGCTGGCGCTGGTGCTTGTGGTCCGTCTCCGCTATGGTGGACAAAGTGCCATCACTCGTAACGTTACAAATGCCCGTGACAGCTGGGAGCGCACAATCCACGTACTGTATACAGCATCGGTGAGCAAGATCCGTAATGCCGCACCAGAAGGTGGTGCAGGTTGTGGTTCAGTTGATGAGCGAAGGGCGCTGGGGCGCTACGAACGCACGAACAAGCAACAGCGAGATTGCAGGCTAGGCAAGAGTGATGATAACGTTCTGGCGCTCAAAATCCGCGCTTGAAGAACCGGGCTTGCATGGGTATGTTATAGTACACTGCAGCACAGTACAACCATATCCTCCAATTTACACATCCACGTCTCGTCAGAACTAGCCCTCCACCGGTTTCCGCTTAAACAGCTTCCCCAACCCTCGCCGTTCCTTCTCCGGCTCTTGTGGTGACGAGATGCTGGAGAGGAATTGCGTCTTACTGACGTCCGGTTGAATGGGCCTTTGCACGCCGTCACCGGCGCCACCATACCTGGGTCCTGCGCCAACCCCTCCGACGCCATAGCGTGGTGCCGCGCCAGTATTGCCATTGCCGTTGCCATTGCCGTTGCCGTTGGACGACGAGCTGATCCCATTACCGACCGCCCCACTACCCAGATGATACGTTCCCGGCGGTGCTAAACCCTGCTTCTGGCCTTGCTGCTGCGGTTGTTGTTGTTGTTGTTGTTGTTCCTGCTCGCGGCGGAAAGCCGGATGGGTACTTACCGCCTCTGGCCTGACACCATTCAGCCGCTCCTTCTCCTCGTGCCCGTATCCGTGTGCCGCATCAGTAACGGGATGCGAAGTCTCCTTCTGTTGTCCTTGTCCTGCTACGGTAGGTTTGAGCCCTCTCGCCTCCCTCAACCGCGCCATCTCCCGCTGGCCCTTCTCCAACTCCGCCCGATTCTTCTCTGCCGCCTGCGCCGCACTCTTCTTCGAGAACTGCAGATGTGAATCTACTCCTTCGTTAAGCGAGGAACGTAAGACTTCGCCAACGCCATGTAGGGCTACTGCTGCGTCTTTGAGGTTGGAGAAGGTGCCGCCTCCGCGTCCGCCTTCGGTATGTTGGGGTGCTGGTACGGTTGATTGTTGTGTTTGCTGTGACGGCTGAGAAGTCTGGTGGTAAGGCGCGCTTGAAGGTCGGTATGGTTGTTGTTGCTGCGGTTGCTGTTGCGGTTGCTGTTGTTGTGGCTGTTGTTGCGGCTGTTGTGATTGGTATGGTTGGTAGGGTTGCTGCTCTTGCTGCTGTCGCTGATGTTGCAGTGGGGGCAGCTGTGGCGGGAGGTCGTACTCCTGATACCCGTTCGTCTCACGGATGTTATTCCTGCTAGGTCGGCTGGTAACTCCCGCAGGGCGACTAAAGTTTGGCTGCTGGGCAGCACTGGGCGTGATGGGCGAGATGGGTGGATGTGGGTAGTCGGCGTACTCTCTGCTCTTGCGGTTGGAGTTCTGCGGGATGGGCGGGGGTGCGGGTGACCGTCGAGGCTGCTGTTCATGTTGGTGGTATTGCGGCTCTACTCCAAGTGGCTGCTGCTGCTGTACCCTGTTTCGCGGCGCACCGTCTGGTGCTTCGACCATGGGTGCGTGACTGTTGCTCGCGGGAGCAGTGGAGTCGGCTCCTCGTTCGCCGGAGCCGGTAACGACATGCACTTCCGTCTCCCTGCCGTCACGGCCACCTTTGCGCTTGGTGACGGTTGTGGTGGTAGTCGTGGTGGTGACGGTTGTGACAATGTCGCCGGTGTCATCATCCGTCACCTCCCCAGTCTGCTTGTTCAGGGAGAGGTTGCGATTGCCCACATCCACGCCGTTGACGCTGGATGAATGATCAAGCGGGACGGTGTTGGCCGAACGTTGCGACTGCGATGGCGAGGTGCGATTGGAGGACGACGGTTGGCTGCCACCGTACGCCGAGTCTGCGCCCGGAGTGCCATTGGGCGCAAGGGTGCCCTTGTTGCCGCTGAAGATGGTACTCAGGCGATTCTTCGTGGCCATTGTGAGAAATAGTATGAGAAGGAAGCCAAGAGATTGAATGTATATGAGACAACGATGAAACACTGGACGGTTGTACTAATGGTAGGGCTACGGGGAGGAAGAGAAGGGGTCATGGAATGGATGGAGAAGCCTTGCCGTAGAGTGTCTTCCCATAAACCTGGTCGCAAACCTGCTTCCTCCAGCATGACGTCTGTGGTTGCGACCGCGATCAGCGCCTCAGTCTCGTGCTTCGGAGGATCGGCGGAATATTGTTGCACGTGACGCACTCGACATCGCAATACATGGTCTGGAGTAGGAGTCTCTATACCTTATGGTTGATTGGCCATTTAATGGCCTTTTGACTGAAATGTTGTGTTAATGTGTGGTTGAGCGGACAGTGGGCGTAGGAAACATGAAGAGCAGACGATACGATTCCGCCCTGGCTGAGTTCGATGCCTTAGGCTTCAGCCACGGGCTCGGCATCTTCAGCCTTCCGCTTGCGCCCGCCATGAGTCTTCCACCAGCGCATACATGTACATGATGGAGACCCTTCTCTCCACCGCCATGACACGCCACACCACCGCATAACAACATCCACCCACCCCCGTCTACACCCTCATGTCACCGCCATTCGTCATCACGCCGCGGCATATCTTTGACACGCCGCCAGACAGCGCCACCACCACCGAGCCCCCCTCCACCGCCGTACCAGGAGCCTGCTTTCCGCCCTCTCCTCCACCATCTCCCAAAGCGACCACCCGCTCGTACTCACCGAGCGCCGCCGACGACGTCTTCCGCGCCCTCCGCCTCCACCACGCCGGACATCTCCCACACAGTCAGGACTGGCAGACCTTCCGCCTGAAACGCGCTGCCTTTGCCGACCTCCAGCAACGCCTTTCACAGGAGGTAGCCTTACTACATCACTACTCCGAGCGTGTCCGGTACGACTACGACCCGGAAGCGGAAAGGTTCACCCTTCGCATGCCAACATGGGTGCATGAGCTCTACATCAGCCTGGTGCGGAAGACGATTACGGATGCTGTAAACGCCCTTGCGGAGAAGCTTTGTCGGAGTGAGGATGGCGGGAAGAGGAGAGTAGGTGAGGCGCTTAGGAGAGTGTATGAGGGTGGCAGTCCGACGCTGAGGCTGTGCGTGCCAAGCTTGGAGGGGAGTAGTCAGGAAAGCGATGGAGAGGAGATGGTGACTAGGAGGAGTCCCGACGCGACATGGATCTATGAGTCGGTGGCCGCGAGCAATGGGTATCCGCCGTTGGTAAGCACGCTCTGGTGTCCATAGTATTTCGCATGCGCTGACACGATGTTGCGGTTAGGTCCTTGAAGTCTCCTACTCACAGCAACGTAAAGACCTACCACGGCTCGCCGAAAGCTACATCGTCGACTCCAGCCATGGGGTGAGGTGTGTGGTGGGTCTGGATATCCCGTACGCTTCCAGCACTATCAAGTCTGAGGCAGACTCATCGACATTCGATGATTGGACAAATACGCCGGCGACGGTATCAGTCTGGCGCGCTGCTATCGAGACAGACGCGGAAGGCGACAATGTCGGCATCTGCAGGCAGGACGTCGATTCTGCCGACCTGTGCGGTACGCAGTCAGAGTCATCAACCACGCCTACCGCTATCATTCCTCCGAGCAGCAGCCTCGAGTTGGACGTCCAGGACTTCCTTCCTCCGCACATCACAGCCTCACTCCCATCTTCCGCCATTGACAGCGAGAGAATCAGCATCCCCTTCACCACCCTCCACACCCTACTCACACAAACCATCGAGCGCACGACGCAAGGTACATCTTCTTCTTCCGTCTCCGACCAACCCACTACTGCCGCCCGACCACCCCTGCGCTTTCGCAAACGTAAGCGCTCGCCTTCTGAGGAATTGTCCGATGACCGTGAAGACTTGTACTTGCGGCAGGAGCTTTCAGACATTGCAAAGGAGGCGAGGAGGGATGAGGAGTGGGCGGCCGCGGCGAAGAGGCGCAGTCGGAGTCGTGGGAGGAGGGTGGTAGTGAGGAAGGAAGAGGAGGCGAGTGAGGGAGAGGAGAAGAAGCCATTTGCGCTGCCGCGAAGAAGAAGCGAGAGAATTGCTGAGAAGGGTGGGTGAGGCTTGGCCGTGTCGGCGCGGAGCGGCTATTACTGCCCTGTCCGCGTCCCCATCAACACCTCTTCCACCACAGCAGCAACAGCCAAGCTAGCACCACAGTACACGTACCTGCCCCAACCCGCAAAGCCAAACCCAGGTCGAAATCTTGGCCCGATCTGCACTCCATGCGCATCCATCAGCTCCGTACGAAGCGAGGACGGCCATGAAGCCACTCCTCGCTAGTCTTGCCCGCCACTGCTTGGACAGAGTGGAAAAAGACGAGACTTGGACGGTCCAGAATCGACCGACAGACAGCATGAAGCTATGCGAATCTGTGCCTATGCCCTCGTTACACCTTGCTCAATCGAGCACGACAGAAGCCAGACTACCTCCTCCTTACTCGGACGAAGGCAGCAAGACGGCTCGGAGCAGTCGGTGCAAGCAGAGTATACAACCCTGCCCTTTCAATGTCTGGAATCGCGCTGTGCTTGGCGGTCGCACACGAGAAAAGGCTTGAAGAACGGTCCGGTGCTTGGCATGATGCAGGCGGCGTACGCAGTACCTTTCACATGCCGACACGGGGAACAGGAAGGCTTGGCCTTCACTGACTGCACCATGAAGTACGCCTCAGCCTACGCCTTGGTCAACCATCAACAACGGCGGTCATGCACTTCGACAAGTTGGGATGGGGGTGGAGGCAGATGCAATTACTCCGCATTTCATGATGCTGTCAGTAGACTCGATAACGAGCAATATCACTCAGTCAACAACCCCTCTCTCCTAATGTCTGGGTTTCTGCTCGCTTGGAATGTAACGCGCTAAGACTGACTCCGAAACATTCCTGCGCCTACTCCAGTTCAGAATGTTCGGTTTGCTGCGGTTCAGCAAGGCCACCTATCTCTCGTCACAATATCTGACGGATTCGGGACCGTACGCTTGCGAAGATCGCAACATCTCTTCGCGCCGCACAAGCTACTCTTCCGCCGGCCAATCACTCCGGTTGTCGAGTGGACGAAGAGTAAATGGTTTGGACACTGCATATCAACCGGTCGTAGCAGTGGCAATATGGTCTTCCGGGCGTAGTGCGACTCCGAGGAACTCTCTCACTCCACGCAGGAGTTTGAGCAGGGAAGGGAAATTGGACTTCTTGCTCCGGCGGGTTCCTTCACCGCGGGCTCCAGTGTGTTAACCACGGCCTCTTCCACGATTGTACTCTCCTTCGCCCAATACCCACTAGCCGTGCGCTCTACCACAGTTTATTGGACAATACCTACTCGCGGCACAGAAGTGCAGCATGCCCAAGTGAAAGGGTTTTTTGGGTTGATCAAGTACATACAGATTCAGGCTATCGTACGACGTGCATTAGGCAAGTCTTTCCAGCCGTAGAGACTTGTTGCTTGGCCTTCGGTAAGCGTTCACCCTTCGTACTCTACCCTTTCGTGCAGCAGGAGTCACAGAGTGAAGTCTATCTGCGCCGGACACCTGTGGGAAGTAAACTGTTTCGTATGACATTCGGCACCGTGCTTACTGTTGCACGGGATGCTTGGATTGGTGGTCTTGTGCGGAGAAGGAAAGCAGACACGTACGTAAGGCGAAGTTCCTTCGTTACGGCCGAAGAATTGCCAAGGCCATGATTCTGGGGAAGCGAGTCGGGGCTTCAACTCCGCTCGGCCACAGCATCATCCCCCTTCCTCTCTCTGCCCTCACCGGGGGTGCCGCGTGCTTCGTCCGTGAGCATCGTGCGTACTATTTCGTCGCCTCCTCTCTGACACGAACGGAGCAATTTGTAGCAGCAATGGTAAGGAAGCGTAAATATAAAGCTCTGCATCTTATCCCTCACTGTCCACTCTCCACACCTCTCCAAGCAAAACAGCAGCCAGCGGCAATCATACCACATCCAATCAACGGTACTCACATACTCAACTTCCTTGTTCATCGTGTAAAAGCCGAGTGCGGACTCTGGCAACATTTCTCACCACATCCAACACCACTACCAGTTCACTCCAATGGCGCCAAGCAAGGAGTTCACCCCCCTCGTGCCGCCAAAGGACGTGCGACCACGCTCTGCTTTCTTCGGGCCCTCAGGTCGTAAGAACGTATGTAATATACACCACCAAGGCCAGGCACTTTGCTGACGATTATCACAGATGCTTCGCGACCAGCTCACGATCACCAGCTGGCTCGCCCTTGGCGCCCTAATCCAAGGCCTCGCCTTCCTCGTCCTCGGCCGCCTTGCCCTTCTTCCCGCCGCGGCACTTGTCTTCTACCGCGTCTTCGTAATATACGCCCAGTCCGTCGGCTGGCTCCACAACACCTTCATGGATGGGGTTATCATGTCCAAGTTCTCGAGCCAGCTGCCGGACGAGAACGGGAAGTACGGCTCCGTGCCCGCCAAGGACGATGTTGTCGTCTTCCTCATCGGGACCAGATTCAACCACCCCCTCGGCCTACTTGCCCCGGGTGTGCGAGAGTTTGGCGGCTTCATGAGTAGCATGATCGATCAACTCGACAAGGAAGGCTTTGAAGACTACCTGGGCTCGACGAGCTGGCTCAACGCGGGTACGCGCGATACGAGCAACGAGTTGCTCATCGTGCAGTACTGGCGCTCAACTGAAGGGCTGCACAAGTACGCCAACGGCCCACTTCACCGGGAAAGCTGGGACTGGTTCAACCGCAACACAAAGGCCTACCCGCATCTTGCCATCTACCACGAAACCTTCAAGGCGCCCGCCGGCAACCACGAGACCATCTACTTGAACTCCCATGCCTCGCATCTGGCTAGCACAACTACCAAGGTGTGGGAAAATGGGGAGGAGAAGTGGGCAAGCCCCATGGTGGATGCATCACGAGGGCTTTTGCGCACCCACCTTGGCCGGATGACTCGCGGCACGGGTGAGGAGCATGCCGAAAGGGGAGTGAAGACGATCTATGAGTAATGTTGTCTGAGAAAGGTTGGCTTGGGGCTCGGTCGGCATGGCATGGCTTGGCTTTGAGAAGCATCGGCTACGGGGAAGGTGTGGTAAGATTCAACTGTGAGCGAGCTTTTAGTTGATGCATAGCGTTTGCCCGAACAGTAGTGGGATACAGGTATGATTTTATGGTCATTGCATTCTACTGTTCTACTAGCTCACCTCACTCCGCCTCGCCTATCAGCGAAACGCATGCATCAAGCACTAATAGCGGACTCTTGTATGACGAGTGCAACACATGCCTCATTTTTGCTGGCACCACAAGAACCAGCGCCTCCGTATCAGGCAGACGCTCCCTGGCGCTCCCAATGCGCTTGAGTCCGTCCACCGCAGCCTCAGCCCGACTTCTTCTTTTCCCTCCATCCACCATCCACCTTCCCAAGCCGCTCTTTCACCGTCCGCTTTTCCAACAGCTCCTTACCCTTGCTCAAGATCTCACCATGCAAGCTCGGCAACGCCTGCGCAGCCTTCTCCAGGGCGTCCCGGTCCTCATCGCTCACGCGGTCATTGGCGATGTACCAGCCCAGCTGGTGCACCATCGTGCGCCACACCTTGCTCGTCTCCCTCCTGGATTCGAAGACACGGTGAACGGCGATCATCTCTTCCGGCGTCACCAGGTTGTGGGAGACGTGGCCGGTGATGTGGCCTTCGATGTGCGGTTGCACTGGCCGGATTCGAAGCAACTCGACCGCTTGGTAGATGGCGACCACCCGGACTAGAGGGAGGTCATGCACCTTCATGTGCAGGCCCATCTTGTTCTTCTTGTTCTTGACCCGGATAAGAACGAACTTGAGAGCTGCCGCCGCTGACCCAGTCAAGGTGACTTGCTTGACTAGCTTCGTCGGATCGCGCTGGCCGAGAGCGTCGCTAATGGTGACGCTGTGAGCTCGGATGCGATCTTCGTCCACGATCTCGAGCAGACCGTGGTGAACGTGAGCTTGGAGGTAGATCTGGACGACGGACATCGTGCCAAAGCTTTGCTGGGTATAGGTGAATTTTACGGTTTCGAATGGTATGTTAGCTCGGACTACTACGGCTTCGTTGAGTGGCTGTCTCTGCTGATGTGCTAGCTAGGACTTCGTTCGCTTGACGATGATGGTCTGCTTGGTCGGGTCTTGGATGGTTCGCGTTGCTTTCAGGATGGATGGAGGCAGAACAGTAACGTGTTGTTGCTGCTTTTCGCCACAACAAAGCCGACACTTTCCGTTCACCTGCAGCGCGTAGCAAGGCCAACAATGGAGTCGTGAATGTGATATCGCTGCGCTAACGAAGAGCCGGCTGACCCGATTAATGAGGCAACAATACGATCACACAGATCACTCTGCAACTGCAAACTAGCCCTGCTATGTCACAGCTTGCTCAGCACTAGCTATCCCTCAAAAACACCAGCGATCGATCTCTGCGAAGACAAGCCAGTTTAGAGAAACGACAACTCAATTCAGTACCTTACCACGAGCCAACAACCGAACTCAAATCCAGCCTAACCATCAGACGCAAGAGGATGGCTTTCTCAGGCATCACCATCTACCTCGTGGAAGCCGAAGGCAACTACAAGAAGCTCGGCAGCAACCTCGACCGCGTCAAGTTGGTCACCCTCTCCGACCTCGCGG
This sequence comes from Baudoinia panamericana UAMH 10762, assembly GCF_000338955.1. Lineage (NCBI taxonomy): Eukaryota > Fungi > Ascomycota > Dothideomycetes > Mycosphaerellales > Teratosphaeriaceae > Baudoinia > Baudoinia panamericana. The sequence goes on along the minus strand of NW_006911273.1, from coordinate 103,290 downwards.
CAGAGCAGCTCGAAGGCAAGGCATCAAAGGATCCACGCAACCTCAAGAACTCAGTTACCTTGTTCAAAGGCAACGTTGACATCGATGCCCGCCGTCCGAGTCACCAGCTGGATGGCCTCCCTCGACCTCAAGAACCCAAAACATCTTAGTCTGAAGGGTCTGGGTATCGAAGAGTTCAACGACGTCGTCTTCACCTACGCCACCGCGTACGCCTTCAAGCTCAAGCGAGAGTACCGAGGCGACGACCTCCGCAACGCCATCTATGACTACATGCACCAAGGATCGCTCACCTGGCAAGAGTTTTCTATGATCGAGGAGTTGCTCGGCTGGGATGGCGGGCTTGTCAAGACGGCCAGGCATGAGGTCATCTTCCGCTGGTGCAAGGGCGGCACCTACATTCCGCCGGATATGGAGAAGATCCTCGAGTATGCTGAGAAAGCGGGCTTCAAAGACGAACTGATGCGCATCAAGGTAGAGATGCAGAAGGGTATGCGTGCAAGAGATGAGCGGGATGCGAGGAAAGCGAAGGTGCTGCGGGAGGTTGAAGCTCGCGCTGCCGCCGATGCGTAGAAGGCTTGAGACACTGGGTACAAAGGGACAGACGTGCACAGGCTGGGCCATGGATGCCTGCCTATAACAGCAGGTTGGGTAGTGGCGTTTGTAGCCATACTGCAGACGAGCTGAATCACAGCTATACTGGGTGCATCTCATTTGCCTGAACTGCTTTCCCAATTCTGAAGAAGCGGTCACAAGCTGCCATTCTCCGAAGGAATTCTATAGGCACTAGTCAAAGAATCATTGTGCGTGCTTTGTTCGTGCTGCCCTAGGTCGAATCGGCGCCGATTGAGCAGCCAAAGTTCCCTTCACAAGCCTAATGTGTGCTTACCATTGTTTTGATTGGTCAAAATCACCAATTAGCGAGACCGCAGCGTAGCCGAAGGAGAATGATGTTGCACTTGCGCACCGTGAAAATGACGATTATGACTCTGCTGATTCTGACAATAGGCATTTACGAAGGCGGTCGTGAACCGGATCCTTTGTTGCTGTGGCCATGAGTGTTGCCTTGTGTTCGTCGATGCGGAAGACACGGGCATGCATCACTACTCACTACCCGGCCGTCCAAGCCTCACGAACAGCTCGAGCGACACGGATAAGCGCGATGAAGATAAGGGTCAAGTATGTATAGCAGGTCGGCTGCGTTCATGCCGACTATGCGCAGACGGATCGCAATGCACGCCGAGGAGGTCATAACGAAAACAGCGATGTCGAAGAGACTCAATCCTGCCGGAGTCTTGATCGCTGATACTCACAACGATCTCCTCGAGGCCTCTTCACCGGAGTAAGCAAGAGTAATCAACTCGTGCGCCCTCACGCTGTTTGGTGAAGCTTGTTCTGCTGCTGCACACCAGAGTCACGGTGACAAAGCTGTTCTTCTGAAACAGGCCTTATGGGAGCGAGTGAGAAGCAAGGGGGAATCATTGCGTTGGCGAGAACAGAAGCAGATTGAACATCTCGCTTGCTTGACCGTGAGAAAGCTTATGTAAATGGTCGGATTGGGGCGATGATCGCTGCCGCCATGAATGATGAAAGTTCAAGTATGCAAATAGCGAGGGGAGGTCAAGAACGTAGAGTGCTTGAGCCAAAGCCAGTTAACGTAACCGGCTCGGACAGCGGAATTTGGAGTGCTTGCGGTTCGTACTTAACTCTCGTTCAATGATGTTCGGAGACACACTGATTGACCATGGCAGGCGATCGACCATAGCCGGCGCTGAAGAAAAAGTTATGGTTGTAATAGTACAACCATAACATACCACCCCAGATTGTATGTCCTGTACGAATTCATTTCAGGACAACATCCTGAGCGTTTCTAGTGTTCTCGCTCACGCTTGCTACTCAGGTAACGTCCTTGCTCACGATTGGATTGCGCCAGGTGCGACTGGAGCTGTGGGGCCTAAGTGTTGTAGACATACATCAGCACTGCGGCAAAGGTAGTCAGAAAGCCCATTATGAACTTACCTCCATACAAGCTGTATCCGGGACACAGCGCGAGCGGTGAGTTGTTCACACTCACGATCGGCTTGCACTTGAGCGCAGAGGTTGCACTGTTCAGCGCGCTCAGCAATGGCGACAGAAGAGTAGATGCCAAGCCGGTTAAGCCTGGCAACTCCAGCTGGGCAAATTCCAAGGCGAAACAGAGAGGGTTCGCAGCGGCATCCTGGGCACTATACGCGCCGTTGCTCAGTGTGCCAGCGTCGATGTTCTGGTAGCTATTGACCTATAACACGAACGGTATGAACATTAGAGATGTACCAACAGTAAGAAGTCTTCGAGGTTCAGGTACGCACCGTACCCTCGTTGCAGCCGACGAGGGAGAGCTGCGGGTTTGACTCGGTGAAGTAGAGAATGTCAGTCTCGAAGTAAGGTATGGTGTATGCATCGAGTTCGCTACGCCTGTACCAGTTTGCGGGAATCTGTTCGTAACCAGGTGTCCAGACGAGGTTATTTTCTGGCCCGGAGATCGACATGAAAGACTTTAGCACGTCTTTGTTGAGAACACCTTCCGGATACTCGGCAGAATGGTTGGCCATGAAGCGGTAGATGAAGGTGAATGCGGCTTGTGATACCGCCATGCCTATTGTACATATGATTAGTGGTCGCCACGACCGGACACATTACGGCGAGTGAACAAACCTTCGAACGGCCCGTACACGAACAACGGATTCTTCTCAATGCTTTCGGTGAAGCGATCGTTCCTGAATGTGCGCAGCACATCGAGATTGTAGCTAGCCAGGAAGTCAGCACTAGGATGTCGTGGGCGATTTGTATTGGAAGGTTTACTCACTTCGCAGTCGACGCATCTGGTTGCATGCCGTAAAGCTGGATGACGGTTAGCAAGCATCCTCTCTCAGCGTCGCGAGGAGAACGAACTTTGTTGAACTGCGACATAACGAGCTTTTGATTTGTGCCATATTGGAAAAGGTCCGACTTGAGCGGAGAAGAGTCGGTCTCGTAGTTGCCCTTCGGTGACTATTAGCCTGCAGCAAGGATGTTTATGAGCCTCGTCAGGCTTACGTGGCTCCCCCCGATGCCGACGTGTTCGCCTCCCTTGATGGACCACGATAGACCGTTCCCATCAAGGACGGCGCCATATGTGCTAAGAAAGGTCGCCAGATCCACACCCATGCCTACATTGTTCGTTAGCCTTCACCCAGCATATCATTTGAGCAAGCGTATAAGCAGTATCTTACCGAAAACTTTCGTCGTAGCGTCGACGAACTGCGCGATGGTCGCTACGCCATTGTGCGGTAGGTAATTGTGATTGGCGAGTGCATTCAGTCCAGGGCATTGGCCACGAGCGTCGGAGGCCGAAGGCGGCGTGAAAGCATGCTTGCCGGAAACGTCAATGAGTTGGGCAGAAGCATCAAACGGCGGAGGTACGAGTGGCAACAAGCCAACTCCCGAGCCTTGGGGTGAAGAGCTTTGTCGCTTCATGCGTTGCTTGTAAGCCACGTCGGTGGCAATGGGTTGGGCCATGTGGTCCATTGCGAAATGTGGAAAGGCAGCGGCATGGCCGGCGATCAGTGCGAGGCTGAGTGCAGTAGCTGATGCAGTTTTCATAGTTGCGGTTGTTCAGCGGAACGAGAAAGCGTGCTGAAAAAGAATCTTTCGAAAGTGCCACGGCAGTGAACGCAGGCGAGCAGCGCAGAATATGTACGCATAACTCATGCTCCTTCTTCGCCTTAAGCTTTTACAACAACATGAATAAAACCGAGGCTCCGAGCTGACAGGAGTGATCGACATGTCGTACTAGAAGGATGGCTCGATATACACTGCTACGTTGTAGGCTAAACAAGGACAAGGTACCCTGCTCGCTTTCTCCAATGATATCCACAAGGCGGCGGAAGGCTTGCGTGCCGGCAGGCGCCACATGACGGACGACGCTGATTTATATTAGGCCCCCTACGCAACAGGCCTTTCAAAAAGCGATTGTGAACATTCCATGGTCCAGCATTTCTGACGTGCGGCGAAGGCAGACCGGCTGCTGCGAGTCCTGAGTGCCCACTATTGAAGTTCAGTTTTTGCGGTCAAGTAGACGGCGTGACACCTGCGTTGCTGATCATTGCCGGCATAGATGTCGTCCGAAGTGTAGTGAGGTGTCACTTTGACCCCGGATGCAGATCGCGGACCCCTGCTTTCTGTCCTGATAAGGGTGCATCTCCGCGTGCGGGGAAGAGTCGTGTCGATCTAATTGTCCGAAATAAGCTTGACTCCGCAGTGATCGACTCCCAAGACGAGCTTAAATCAAAGGTTTTGTTGATCAGCTTGGCAACCCCCAGTCGTTTCATAGACGAAGTGGTAAACGCCGAGGTTGCCCTGCTCACTGATTGAAGGTACGTACAGTACTTATAGCAGTTGGAGTAGAACAACTCGATGCCTCGGTCAATGTCTGCCTTGTTGTGCAGACAACAAAGTTGATGACGCCTGAACAGCTAGTTGAAAGGGTATACGGCGACATAACCCCGTGCCTGTTTCACTGGCTCCGATGGCTCTTTGACATCTACAACAGCTCCATCGTTCCGAAGCTCCAACGCTGGGTTCCCAGCGCTGGGATGTTTTGTCTGCGTCGTCATCTCGAACATGCCTCCAGCTGGCTGAGATGGAAGTGGTTGGTGCTGCTTATGCATCGCAGTGCAGTGACGGACCCAGATGTGGACCCTCGAGGATGACCGTAGCAGGCTATCTGATTCTGTTGTGAGCTATTACCAAAAGTTTCAGTCTCTCACTTCGGCAACGTAATGTTCGCGAGCTAGCTTGATGGTCGTCCCACTCGTCATAAAGGTGGTCTGCGACAGCTTATCATCATGACTGCAACCCTAGCCACCGCAGGTGTCAGCCTCCAATTTGGCTGATGCCGTACATGTTCCTCGCTGGTCAGTACTTGATCTCAATGGAGGAGAGTTCCAAGCCGCTGTAACGCTACCTTGCTAGCGCCACCAAAGCGCCGCACAATTCCAGCTGTTTATCCAGGCGCAGAGCCTGTCGGTCTGTATGCTAGCGAACGAGGCGTTATACAGCAGTCCACGGGTAAGCTAATAGAGCCATGAGGGGTCAACGAGCATGCCGAGTGCGTGCTCATCTTTAGTTTCTTTCTTAACGGCCAGCACCGGCGGAGACCATCGAGTGTACAGCGCGGTACTTCGTGGTGACGCTGTTTCGCAAATCCTTGGGATTGCATGCAAGCTTCTCGAGCTGCGAGTCGGCACCTTGCCGTCATGCTCAAAGTATCGTTACAACGTCGTTCCAACGCAGCACACTGTGCCTACCGTATGTGCATCTCGAATATAAACGAACATGTTGATTAGCAAAGATTTGGGCGGCTATCGTGCGTCGGCAGCGGTACAGCATCGGCCGCATCCGCTGGCATCGTGGGCAGCTACAGCGTGCGTGCCCTTCAGTGATGGATTTGCCCTTCTACTAGTTGCATACGTGGCGACGTGTTCTGTCAAAGTAGTGAGGTAAGTGGATGCCCGCTCGTGATCATCGTCTCTCTGCGAAGGGTTTCCTACAAGGACCAAGAACTGCATACGGAGGGGCATATGCGTGGAGCAACATCCAACAGAGTCTGTCTTCAGCTCTGCTTAGTGGCGCCATCTTTCGTCTAGGTAGCTTTTGCAGCAGCCGTTGCACTGTTCGTGTTTGACCTCGGTTTCGGCCAGTGCAGCCATGATAGACATTTTGCTAGCTCTCAGATGGGCTCTCAGTTCACGCTCTGTCTTGCGGTAACAGTGGGACGGTCAGGGTAGGATCAGAATGGGAAAAGCTTAGCGTTGTAGCAGCCTGCATCCGGAAAAGAGCACACCGGTAGGCTCGGCAATCCAGCCTTCGACTCCATGCTTGTTTCGTTGAGCAAAGACTGCTTGTGACACCAGCGGAGAGAGGAAGATATCGGAAAGAGCCTCTGGACAAGTCTCAATATGGCCTTTTCGAGTGAGAAACGATAGCTAGAGATAAGCTCGAGCATCCATAGCACCCGTCTGATTTCTGTTGTGCCACTGTGGGCTGAGCTGCAAATCTGATGTGCGCGTGTCATATCAAATGACCATCACTCAGCGACCATCGATCGTTGACAACCCAAGGAGGATGATGCAGATGTTGAGTGTTTGCGAAGTTGGTCACGGCTCGGATGATGTTCGGAACATTGCCGGAGACGGCTCGGCGTGGCTTGTTGCAACACTCACTGCGGAACTAATCCATCGAAATCCAACGGTATCTGACCCAATGCCCGCTCTCTGACGCGAGACTTGCAAATTGCCACCAGACCTGTGCCCTCGGCGCCCCTTTGTCCACTTGCGTGCTCGAATGCGGTTCCTCCGCCATTGTTCGCCGCTGCCCTCATCATGCATTCTCCGCTTCACGGATCTTTCTCCACATGCGAGAGCTATGCCACCTTGCCTCTCTGACAACGTCTCTACATCAGTATACACTCATTCGCCGTTGTGATGTAGTTGCCGAGCGCAAGTGTACGATGGTCACCAACGTGGATTATGTAGACCGCACCTTGCGGCGTATACAGCGGTTCCTGGTATGTATTTCCCTTGCCACCCGTACGGGCCGAAGGCATATATCAGTGCACGACGCTTGTGCTGATGTGAATGATCTCCGAAGACCGGCAGCAGCAAAAATGGTCCGCGAACTGCAGGTCGCTGCATCGATATAAACGTCCACATAGGCAAACCCTTGCCGCCTGCATCACTCTTGGGCAGGTCAATGTAGCAGGACCTCAGACTGTTGCTCGAGTCTTGCGAGGCGCGATATCTGCGGGCCGTATAGCCGGTCTCCAGTGGCAGTATCGCCAGTGTTCAACGTGCCCATTCTTCAAGTGTCTGAATAGCGACTTTCGAACCTGCCGTATTCGAACTTCGGCACCAACGAGAGGGTACTGCAGCTGCTTTGACGCCAGGTGCAGAGGCTGCACTGGTACACCTACATCGACAAGCTATCGCTTGATGAGAGCCGGAGAAGGCAGCGACTACCGCGCTCGTTGTTGTGGTAGAGCGGCCATATTCATTTCGCTAACATGTCACACTTCGGTGGCAACCTTCGGTCAAAGCGATGGCCTTTCTGCCTATCATATGGGCGCTGTTGTGACGCTTTACTCGCCTCCCGGCTGATGAGGGGCATTCTACAGCCCAGTAATTCTGGGTGGACCATGGCGTCAAGGCGTGGTTCTCTCGCTGATAGGTGACTCACACATCCACGCTGTACTCCTTGCCCGTGTCTGCATCCGTGAAAGGAACTAGGCGCAATGCTTCAATCAGCACACTTAACACCTCTGGTGCAATCAACGCCCCTTCTCTCGTCACGTAAGTTGCTCTCATATCCTAACTTCTCGCACTCGAAGACTATACGCCTGCAGCAAAGCCTCTCTTCCACTACGAAGCTCTTGCGTTCAGGGAGGCGCAGCCGAAGCAGCACGAACAGCACCCACCGTATCGTGTAACTCTGCAACGCGAATTCGGTGCCGAATAAGTCACGTAAGCCGCTCCAGCCAATGACGACGATCATGGATTGGCATGAATTGCAAATTGAAGGCTTTTCTGACCATGACTCGCAACCCACCCTTACGTCTAAAGGCAAGCACTCGACGTACGAGAGAGTTACCATTCAGGATCCTGAGGATGGTGTGCCGAAGCGACTCATAAGCGGTCGTGTTGCTGGCAGAAAGAAAGCGTCAGATGTGAATGTCCGTATTCCATTAACCCTGGCATGAGCGGCGCAGAGAGGAAGTACGCATGACCAGAGCCGTGCCACATCAGACATCATCATCGGAGAGCGATTTGATAAAGCGACATTGACTGCGCTGCAGTCCATCACCTGCTAGCACGAGGAAAGCGGCAAGAATCAAGCCGCTGCTCTTTGCGGGAGGTTCGAAGAGCGAATCGCCGTCCGGAGGCATGTCTTTGTTGATGATTGTAACTGCACTGTGGGCCTCCGGCTGCTCGGACGAAGAGGCAGATAGCGATTCAGCAGAGGCGTACAGACGAGCGCGGAACCCACAGTCTATCTAAGTTCGAACTGCGAATTTGAACTACCACGACAGCGATCTGTTTTCGAGATTGGTCCGCTTGCTAGACCATCCGGCCGACTCCGAAGCAGGCCTCTCCAATTGGTTCGACATGGTGCCGTATCTAGGAGAAGTCTTCAACGGCGATAAGGCGCCAGTCCATAGTGTTGATGCCGCCTCACCCGAAGCTTGCATAACCATCGAAACGATTGACGCCTTGCGGTATTTCTATGTGACTAACCGTTGCCTGTTACCTAGCGCGTCCCACCGCAGCATGTGCTCGAGGCTTTTCGCCGTCCCGCGAAGCACTGCGAACCGCGTCATCCGGCAATGAGAGATCAGGTACGGTCAGGACTTTTCCTAGACCGTCGAAAACAATACCGAGCCAGACTCACCTCACCCTCAACGGGCCGAGGCAGATTGGCCTGTCGAAGAACTCCAGGACTTCGGCTTCACAGGCTTTGAGTTGCTACAATTGAAGTAGAAGCTGTTCTTGAAGCTGTTCCCGACGCCGAGATGGAGGTCAACGAACTGCAAGAGCTGGAATAGCAGAATAGAATGGCGAGTTGGGCGCATAGTAGACTTGCAGTAAACGGCTAAGTCGCAAGAGAGGTCAAGGTTGTTGTTACACAGAGATTCGTAGGAGTCTGAGCTCCCGATGATTGGTAGTTCGGACATGGAGGCGATTGACATAGCTTAATCTTGACAAAGAACTGCAGCGTCGATCACTCAATCTACAGAGAAGCCTTGATGGAGTTCGGAGGGCAACGCTGTAGCGTTCACGCTGTACGCCAACGATAAATAGCGGGACAGAAATCGGAGCCTTACTAGTCCGTCAGAGCTTGACAGCCACGTGCACACATATGATCCAGCTGCCTGCTGCGGAAGCACTAGTATGACTCGCGCAACTTCCCTGTCTTGGAGCAAGCTGTTGCTTCTTGCTTCGCGCTTTGGATCTCTTCCCGCAGACACCTCGAAGGTGTCACTCTTGTGTACCTAGAGGTATGGCCAGTAGCCCAAGCTTACCCTGTGACTCCTCAAGACCAATAGAGTCGAGCAGGTAACCGCCGGGGATCATGGAGGCGGAATGATTGGCCAAGAGAAACGTGGACGTCTAAAGTAGCCCGACCTGTGGAGCCTATGGGGTTGGGTGCGAGTGACTTCCTACATACAATAGGCTAACCACGTAGCCAGGGATAGTCTTGTATTACATGATGCTCTTCAAGTCATGATAAGTATGCGCTTGCCTAATGCTCCGTGGACAGAACGAGTACTCAACGTCCGCAAAAGACTCTCTCTACACGCATCTGCCTCGAGTTGCAACCCTTCGGCTTGAGGGTTGGCTAATTTGCGGCAACAAACCACACAGGAGGCCCGTCAGTCCTCAGACTCTCGCTGTCAAGGGTCGACGGAACTACGGCGGCCAAGGGAGGAGAGCGTATTTGGAGCTGGAGGTTCCAATTAGATGATTACCGTGCGACATTCGGCGCTCAAGAATCACCTTCAAACGCAGTCTGCGAGTGTTTGCAGACGCTGGGCTACAAGAGGTACTCCATCCTGTCCCTCGTTAGCAGTGCTGAGCTGCTTGACGAGCACTAGTTGTGCCTTCTGGGTGCTATCGAGTAGGCTCGTCAAAGGGCGAAATGAAGACAGCGTGACACATACCTCTATCCCTTGAAAAAAGCGAATCGAAGATTCAGAGCACCTACAGACAGCAGCCGCATTTTTCATGTTCATGCTTCCTGCCCTGTGGGACGCGTTAGTTGTGGTACGTGGAGTGGGTTACGTGACGCCCAACGGAAATGAAGATTCAATAGCAAGTCCTGGACGCAATCCCCCAATCGTATTGTCAACGACCATTATGCTGCATGTGCTCAGCCCCGAACTCACAAGGCTCGATCAAGCATAGTCATTTCTACTGGTCACAAAGCCGTTCGATTCATTCACCCACATCCGCACGCTACAACGTCATCGAGTGACAAGAGACAAACCAGTACCCACTGTTCAGCCTCAAAACAGGAACAGGCAGGCCGATCACGTCACAACGGCTGCATCGCCCTTGCGCACGAAACATGCTCCTTCAAGTAACGAGACTAGCTCAATATATGCGCTACTGGCCGCTCTCGCCAGCTCGGGAGTCTCTGGGCCGGCGCCCGTGACGTGGCTGCTGAGTTAAGAGGCACCCGAGGTGACGGAGGAGACAAAGGAGGTGATGACGGAGCAGATGAGCATGAATGATCGCAAGGGGATTAGAGGGCGAGGCCGCCGGCTCATTGACGAAAGGCTTTCATTGTCGCGACGAGCGGCGTGATGCTGAGTAGCGGACATGACCGTAGCCACTCATGAGCGGCATCTATGTTAGGGAAGCGCGGTTGGGCAGAGTGATACTTCTGCTATACTGCCAAATCTAGACAGCGTAGAGCTGCGCATAGCTAGGAGACAAAGACCGCAGACGGAAAAGTGGCGCAGAGACGGGTGGCATGTCACTGACAAGGCAGTTACCAGCAATGGCTACGAGCCTTGTACCATCCATTCTCTCAGTCCCATCCATTCTCTCAGTCCCATCCATTCTCTCAGTCCCATCCATTCTCTCAGTCCCATCCATTCTCTCAGTCCCATCCATTCTCTCAGTCCCATCACACTCCGCAAGCTATCTGTCGCGCTACTGGCAGGTCCTTGACGCACCATCAGCTGCGTAGGGAGAATCGGGTATGTTATCTTTTCCATTTGACATGCTGTAATTCTTCATGCACAAGGTCTTCCCAGACTCGTCATGGAAGCTGCTCTCGGTATGGTACGTGAGAACAGAGATTGCCAAATTTGGTAGATGCAATGCATGCAACGCACATGCTTCATAACAACAAGATGAAGGCTGGAAAGCGTAAATTTTACCGTAGACCCAATGGTGGGTTTGGCGTCTTAGGCACGGAACTTTCGCAGCGATTAGACCTAAGAAGGGCAGCATGTAGGCTCTTGAGGCGGAACAGGACACACTGTGGAGCTACAGCGCCCATACCAGGCGAAGTGCTAGATGCAAGGAAGCTGGCGATAACTCAAGCTTGATATAGGTTGTACCAGTATCAATCATTCTGCAGCCATGAGTTAATCCCATCCCAATGATGCGATGCACGGCCCTGCCGCAGCATATATACGCCTTCATGCCAGTCTGCTGGATTGATGTGTTCTCTTGCGCCATCAGCCGTCGAGAACGGTTCTATCTCGCCGAAGATGTCGGTTTCCTCGCGTCGAACATTTACACCTCATTTGCCCAACGGCAGCGCCATCATGCACGGCACACCAGCAGATACTATGGAGGTTGTAGCCAATGGGTCTGGCGCGACAACAACTACCTTGTATCCAAAGATATCGGGCAAGCTTATCGATCTCAACACCAGCCTTCTCGGATATGTCGACCACACCATCTTCGCCAGGCCAGTTCCATTCACCGGCACCATTAAGCTCCACGGCACGCACGCTGACATGATCGTGCGGGCTGACAACACAATCGGATATGAGAGCCGCGACCGCACAGATCTGGACCATGGAGAGCGACAACTGCGGCTTCACATCGTTCTGTACAACAAGGGAGAGGGCCACTTTGACGCTCGCGGAGGCCACCAAGCATCGCTAGCGAGCTCTGCATCCCAGCGCGATCAATTCCGAAGGCTCGCTGCTTATGGCAGGTAAGTGGATAGGTCAGGGTATACAGAAAGGCGTCGCCATCGCCAAGCTTCCGCGCTGTTTCGTACCATGCGGCATCCGCCTTGCCGAAGCCTGGGAGCCGATCGAACTCTATGCCGGTATCGAAGACTCAGAAGCAGGAATGCTAAACATCAATCGCGGCGGGTTCTATCACCTCGAGTACAGCATTGCGTACGAGGGTGTTTCATTCCTGGCGAAGGCCCGCGAGCTCAGACTTGCCGTTGCCGCATCGTGTGCCTTCGGCAGAGCCATGGGCATAGAAGGCGAGGGTGAGGGTATTGTGTGGACGCCTGCTGCAAACTCGAACCTACCGAATGTGTCAAAATTGTGGTTCAAGACGCAAGCCGAGCACTTCAATCACAACATCAAGCTGAAGGTCGCCGCGGAGAAAGCGATGGAGAGGGTGGACTAGCGGGAGCGGAACCGGTTGTTCGCGGAGTCGACATGTATTGAAGGACGGCTGGAGCAGGCATGGCAGTATCTGGCGGAGATGGGGACGTCGCAGACGATGCAGTCCATAGGCATCTTCTTCAGATGGTTGACGGATGATCTTGCGCTGGAGGAGAGGAGGGAGATTGAGCTCATGAAGCTAGACGGCGCATGAAAGGGTGAGGTCGTCAAGCTTGCGAAGCCTTGGTTCGAGCGGCAGATGAAGGAAGCGGGCTGAGCGACGTCCAGGTATTGCTGAGCTAGTAGTAATCTGCAGGCGCTTGCATACTGCCGCATCTCAGACCGTCAAGCGCAAGCACCCGACTGTCGAAACTTGGTATCAAGGTGAGCCAGCAGTTGAGCATATCACTGGCTGGGACAACCATTCAAAGGTTGGCGTAAGCATGTTGAGATGGTTCTGTGCCGTCGTTGAGCTTGCTATCCTTGGGTGTTGCAATGAACGACCGCAGCACGGCTGCATTGCTTGCTCGCTAAAGGGTCAAGAGACATGCCGTTGGTCAATGTCGAGTGCCGGCAGTCGTAAGCTTCTCCGCAAGCAGCGAACGCTCTCGACTAATGCTCCTCAGATTCTGTGGAGGCAGAGAGATGCCTCCTGCTGGAAAAGGATCGCTGCGGTCAGCGCTGGCTCACGTGCTTTCGTCCCAACCGCCAAGGCTGCGGCGTTGCAGCAGTCAGCCTTGCCCACGAATAGCGCAGTAGGATCGGTCTCGTAAACACAGCGTCGTTGGCGTAACAATGGCGGCCGGAGCTGTGCATACGCGGCAAGGGTCTGCTGCACCCCGCAAGACCGCATCTGCAGGCTGTGGTCACCATCGTAGCCTGCAGGAAGAGTATGCTGACTGCGACTGCCGAGCCCAACCTCAAGTTTGGATGCTTGCGTAGCCCTACAGGACTGGCGATGTGGTGTTGACTGCCGAAACCATGAGATCATGCAAGGGACAGCCGTCGTTGATGGTGGAGACTCTTGATTGATGTGGAGCGACAAAGGTTTTTGCTGCGATGAATGTTCGCATGCGTCATGCGACAGCCGTTGCTGATCTCGGAGACTTGCTCAGATGGTGGAGACGACACGCGAGTGCTGGTACGCAATGTGCGCCGGCAGTCTGCGACATGCTGCGAATAAGCATGGCCAAGCTGGGGGCCGGCTCCCTCGGCTGCTATAATTAGGCCCAGCGAGGCTACGGCTCCCCTCGCGCCGCCAACACCTTCTCCACCGCCTCGTTGCCCTGTGACGGGACGCTGGGTCGGAGAATACGCGTGTCGCGCTAGCATTCCTGATGTAAGCGGTTGCATGGCGCAGCGAAGTCTTTCATCACTATAACAACACCACCATAGCTGCTCTGCCATTACCTTTGCTTTCCTTCACCACTACCAGCAGCCATCTCCACCATTTCTAACAAGCCTACATAAACACGCACACACCCATCACCCAAGCGCAAACACCAGCACCGCAAGATGAAGTCCACTTTCTTCGCCGTCTCCACCCTCTGCAGCCTTGCAGCCGCTGTCCCCCAATACGGTCCGCCAGCCGGCGTGTCCTCCAACTGGGCGGGATGGGCAAGCGACAACGGCTGGCCGACGGCGACCTCCGCCTGGTCTAGCCTCGCAAGCGAGTTCAGCAGCTACACCCACGCCGCCAGCATCTCCTCATGGCCAACGGCGTCGTCGCAATGGGCAAGCATAACCAGCTCTCACCCGCTTCCTAGCGGTCTGAGCAGCTTGGCGAGCTCGTGGGCGAGCATGACGACCGGCGCGCCGAACTTTCCATGGCAAAACACAAACTCCAGCGGCTGGTCTCCGGCGCGTGGTGGTCCGTTCGGTCCTGGCGGCTATGGTCCGTGGGCGAGCACTGGGTCGTGGACTACTGGTCCATGGACTTCTTGGTGGGGTAGCGAGTGCCCACCCTCGACATGGAGCGGATGGACGTCAGGCCCGTGGAGCACGAACGCTCCTTGGACATCTTGGACTGCTTGCTCGGCATCCACCACCGCCACTTCAGTTGTCTCCAACACAATTACCTCCAACGGCCAGACTACCGGTATGTATCACGACTCGTTCACTGTGTGACATAGGTTGCTGACGCCCCACGCTTCTAGTCACCGTAACCACAGCATACGGCGTTCAGCTTGCGCAGGCTACTAACGCCGCATCTTCCGGCTCCACTACCACTTCAGGTTCCGGCGCTATGCCAACTGACTTCAAGCTCGTGGGCGCTGCAGCTGGTATGGTCGGTGTTGTCGCTGGCGCACTCCTCATGTAACGCAGTCAATATTGCCAATGAAGGACGGAGAATCATTGCTTTGGAGTACGTGTTGGGATACCCAGGCTTAGGCTTTCAGGCTTCGATGTTTGGAAGGGTGCATTCACTTCCTGACTCCCACAGCTGGCGGTCATGGACTTGACGACGAGATGATTGTATAGACTGTAATTGTGACGATGGTTTCGATGAGTGCCTCTGTCCTGTGGCTTTGTCTCGTACTGCAAGTCTTAATACCAGCCCATTACGTGGAAACTAGTTCTTCGGTACTAACGCCGTTTCCATTATGACTGTGCCCGTTTTCGGTTGCGAGCATTGCGGGAAAGCGAGCAATTTGTCACGTGCGGACCATGGGTGAATATCATGCCTAAGGCTGCCGCTTGCAGATTCCAGATGGAACTCGTCTGACCTCACCGTTCGACTTTGGCGCTTTGTCGAGGCTGCTACAGGTGCAGAGGGGGTTGGTGATGGTGCGAAGGAAGAACGGTGTTGATTTTCGGGAGGGATCGAAGGCCTGGCTGCACTCACGTACTCCGACAGGCGTCAATGCCGCTGGATCATAGAATCAGACCCGCCGGTGAAGAGTGCTTTGATGGATGGCGATGGTACTTCGAAGGCTCTCGCTGAGCAAAGGCCCGAATGACACTCGAGACTGGGCTGTGGTAGGAAGGGAAGCTGAGTCCTGCAGGCGGTGCAATATTCGCTTGTGAGGTCTACAATGACCGTGCCTTGTCAAATCCAAGCTCGACTCCTACGGACTGCTCGGTGCTTGTTCCGCAGAAGATGCTGGCCGTTTTGCGAAGCCCCTTATGCTCGCCCGGCGTAGAAGCACGTGAGGACGTGACACTTTCCGCAGGCGTCTTCGTGGGCTGGATGTGCTGCCATGCTTGGTGAAGAAGCGCGCGCATCAACGCGATGCCGTGAAATCCGTAAGACCCGACAAACAGCTTACACTCGACCGTGGGCAAGAATCCGAGCGGTAGCCGTTCTATGAACACACAGCCGACATTCTCGACCGATGGTACCGAGGCTTGGGCGATACCCAGTCTTGCAACCCGCACATGGCGCGCGCGCAATGTCGCGGCTGGTTAGGCAGGCGAGTGTATCTTGATTGTGCATTTCAGAGGGCCATCATTGCTCGGCTTGACGAAGGCTTGCGAATGGAATACTGAGCGGCTTTTTAGTCTTTCAGACCCATCCGCACACTGAGCGCTCAACCCGCGCCGGTTACGGGCAAAGCCCGTCGATGCCGGCGCCATATGCACGGATGGTAGAACTGTTCGCTGATGCTTTCTTGCTATCGTCGCAATGCTCGTAGCTGGACTGCTCGCTGATACCAGACAGCGGAGTCGCGAAGCTAACACTCTTGATCGACACCGAACACGGGATCTTCGCGCCGCCTTCGCCGCCGCCTTTGATAGTGACGAGGTTGTGGCCACTGCTCGCTCAGTGTATCACGATCTCCCGCGTCTCAGCAAAAACCTTGCGCTGCCAGTTAGCAGTGGCGTTGACCGTCAAGACAAGCCGCGTCATGCGCATGTCGTCCGCCTCGCACTGCGTGTACGAGAATACCGCGTGCAGAAAGGTCCTCGGTATGGCTAGGCTGCCACGACTTGTATTTTGGTGCGGCTGCTAGTGTCTCGAGGAAAGCGGTTGCGCAGCGCTTCAATACAGGTCGTCGGAGAAGGTGTCTTGGCGCGTGCCCTGCTCGTGCGGGAAGTAAGAATCTCATCAGCATTGCAAGAATCGTTGTCCCTGTTCTGTGCTTATGTACAGCGCAGCGTAGGATTGTGCTGTCGTGCTGCTCGATGTCGATTGTGTTGTGTTGCAATCCACGGAGAAGCTTCGAAATTCGGACCATGGCGGCGAAACGACGAGCACAAAGACTGCAAAAATCGACAAAGGCTAACGTCGTGGCCTTAAAAGGCCAAAAGTTTGATCAACTCGAATGCTGGTGACAATATTCAAACAAGGTGTATTTGTCTGACATTCTTCCTTTGCCAGTGCAAAAAGAAGTCTCGAGGCCTCAAGCTCCGAGTCGTATGGCTCGAATACTCATGGCCTACACCAAATGTCAGTAACAAGGGGGGCGCTGGGGAACTTACTCGAGCCTTGTTGTCCAGATCCAGATCCGGATCCAGGTAAGTTACGTGCCGCTGCTGCTGCCGCTGCTGCTGCTGCCGTTGTGAAGAATTAAGGGAACGCACTGACTCACCTCTTATACCACCACACCAGCCAAAGCTGATGCGGTAGTGGGCGGAAGCGCCCTACCTAACGTTATATCGTCGTTCCCACAGTTGTCCGGCGTTCTGCCGAACACTTCCGCTCGTTGTTCGCCCGGCACTGGCATAAGAACGGGCGCGAGGGAACGGATGAGGAGCGCTGTCAACGACGGTTGGGAGAAGCGGAACGACACTAATTCTCCACAGCTCAGCCTGCGGCAATGTGACGATGACATGTTACAACCAGTGAGGTTCCAAGCAGTGGCATGCAGCGCGCCATTGCCCTCGTACTGTGAAGTCACGCCTGCCGTACGCTGTTCCTATTGAGGTGATCGCTCAATGAGGTCTTCTCAGCGCCTTGGTAGTCAGTCCTTGATGCAGAAACGAAGACCTAGAATGTCAAAGCTCGGGGACATCTTGCAAATGGCTGAGCGTAACCACGAGGGTGTACAGCTACGATGTTGATACACTTCCCTGTGGCTCCAGAAAGTATCTTTCTTCCTTCTCCAGACGCTGCCGATGAGGCAACGTACCGATGAAAAAGAAGCGCCAATGCCTAACGTTGACTCAATAACAGTACCGCAGACAGCGAATGGCTCACGGCCAGGTTCCAAAAATTATGACGGAAGGGGGCTGCTGCTGAACACCCAAGGCAGTACTGTCAGTTAAGACGACCGGCTCTTTTTAACCAACCGGGCACAAGTGCGCTCAATGAAGAGGACCGGTGCAAGGAGAGGAGGAGGAATATGATCAAATTGTGAAACAGCGGCTTTTTGTATCGACTCACCGCGCTAAAGGCACGCGTTGGCGAGTAATGCGAGTCCAGATATTCGAATAGGAAGCCGAGAGCTGACTCGCTGCCGTCACAGGTGCCTTGGCAGGTAATGTACGCCGATCGACTATTCCCTGGTCGGACACGATGACAGGCTACGAGTACGATTCAATGACAATTCCTCTCTCGCAGCAAAGCGTCGACCGATTCACCGTACGCAAGAAGTCCTGCGCCACCCGGACTCAGAGAACAGCGACACTTCTGCCACGAAAGCCCTACGGCATCTGACTCCAAGCGCGTCGAGATAGTTGATCGGCCGCACGAAGATCGCTCAAGACAAATAGGTGGCTACAGCAGCATATTCCACCTCCTATTTCACCTCGCGGTGAGCTACCGCCCGAAGTAATACGCCCTTTCGAACGGTCAGAATGGTACAAACAGCTGCCTACGTTCTGCCCCAAATTGAATCCAGTAGCGGAATGCTTTTAGACGAGTCGAGATCATCTGCTTTATTTTCACCGGTACACGAACAGAACGTTTCCGATCTAGAGAACGATCACGGGAGTGCCGTCTCATGGTGAAGCCGCTGGAGTTCTAGGCCACTCCGCAGCGGCCGGCGCAGCTTGCGCCGCTGCAAAGACAGCGATAATCGTTGCGCCTGTTCGGATCCGCATGGTGAAGTCGGTGTGATTGTCGCGAAGAGCGTTGTGCGGGAGAATTGGCATTGAAGCATGGTGGAATGGCGTTGATTCGATGTCCGATCAGCGGTAGCGCTCAGGAACGGTCGAGACTACCTTCACTAGAAGTCTGTCGTGGATATTGCGGACCAAGTTGGTATGAGACGTTGATGGGGCAACATAGATGCAATGATCATGGTATCATGGTAGTAGCCAAGTAGATGGCAGCCGCTCTCTAAACCATGATGCAGCGTTACAGCGCTGCTACAGAACTCCACCGAGCACTCTGCCACCACTCGTAGCAACGACTCTACCAGAGACGCTGTCGTGCTCAGTGATCGTCTGACTCAGAGTATCCATACTCAAGTCCGCTACGAGGCCTCGATCAGGCTCCATTCGTATGCCCCGCCGTCCAAGCCGCAGCTCCTCCGTTCGTGCCGTTGGAGTTCGTGGAAGTACCGACAGAGGAAGTTCAGATTGGACGACTCGTACCATCTCCGTCGCCATTCACTGATCCGCCCGGGTGGTTGCCGTTGTTGCCCTGCCTTCAGTACGATCAGCGACCCTATTCGAGCTGGCAGAAGATCCGATGGAACCTACTGGGCGGCATCCTTGCATGAAGTGCAGACTTTGCGCTTACAGTCCTGGCACTCGTGGACTTGCGCCAGATTGCCGGTGCCACAGTCGCTGCAGCGGAAACGGATGAGTATACTCGTGCTGGTGATGAGCACGTCGTTGGGGTGGTTGCAAGGATGGACGATGCCGTTCGTAGCCATTGCTGTTGATGTCTTGTTGGTAGTGTTGTGGTGGGTTGTAAGGTGTTTGGACTGCGAGTCGTGATCGACATACGACTCTCTTAAGCGGCCAAATCAAGCTTGGACCACGTTCACTTGCAGGTGAAGCTGGAGAAGGCCCCGGACGCGTCGAACCGGTCACAAACGCGCCGGAAGCTTCTACCTTAGCAGCGATGACGTTCGAAGAAGTCGCCGCCCTTTCCATTCACAACGCTTCTTCCAACGCACAACTCAACATCACCATGATCATTAACACGACATCCCCTCTTCCACAAGCTATCACTCACCAGAAGCCAATTCATGGCTAACCAGCACTCAGCAGGCCAGACTGGCCGTCTTTGCCGTGTACAGAGTCAAGCACCTGTACTAAGGGCGTTTCTTGTGCAGTGCTTGTAGCACATGCCACTGCAGGAACTGTCTGCACGCCAAAGACGGCACTCCCAATGCCCGTAACCTCCCTGCAGTATTGCGGGTGGCGAGCAGATTTGAAGAGCGTGGTAAGACGTCACTCATCCGCTGTCGTAACATCGAACATTGCCTGACGTTCACACAGGCGGAAGGCGCCTGCGCGACCTCAGCGCTCCCCATCGCCACAGACTCGAGCGTTTTCTGCCTGCCTTCGCGGGCTCAGCGCTCACCATCGTCACAGACTCGACCGTCTCCGCTCCCCAAGATCGCGGGCAGTCCGTTGTAAATATGTGGAACGGCATGAATTTCGAGGCCGACGTCAGTCGTGAAGCCAACGAGCTGTTTATGAAAGAGCCCCACGTGAGCAACATGATCATGTGGCCTTCTCCGAGCTCAAACGTACTCCAGGCCTTCGCAAGGCATTCCTCCTGTTCGGCTTCACTGGCAGGCCTGGACGTTTCGTCCTTCCTCGGCCCCTTCGACGCAGCTGTGGGCGGTACGCCCTTACGCGGCCTCGAAGCTCAGTCTCTCGGTCCGACATCCTGTCTGTCCGCGGAGATTACACCACCGCCGAGCTACAGAGTGCGTGCCCTTCGTCGACAAGTCACACGTAGTCGCCACCAGCGAAACCATCACAGATGAAGGACTGCTTAGCGACAACCAAAACCGCGACTCAGTCTCCGCCGTGCCACACTTGCGCATGATACACTACGTCGTAAGCTTCAAGAACGCGCGCGTTGACGTTTCCCACCTGCTCGAGGGCACCGGTCTCAACACACGCGCTGACGACCTGATCATTGTCGTAAAACTGCCCAACCAAGGTGCTAACGGTACCTATTCTTATCCGCATAGGGCGACACCACCCGTGTCACCAAACTTTCACTGGTGCTTACGACTTGTCAATCTGCGCCATCGTTTCACATCGCGACCACCCCGAATCCCATTCATGTTCTCTGCCCGGCGGCTGGCAGGCGTGGACGGTACGTCCTTACCCGGCCAGCCGTCGAGTCAGCTCGGACTGTGCCAGAAACGGTGTACGGTCGGCGGGCCAGCACGACTGCCTCTCGCGGCGGCCGGCAGGCGTGGACGGTACGTCCTTACCCGCCCAGCCGTCGAGTCAGCTCGGACTGTGCCAGAAACGGTGTACGGTCGGCGGGCCAGCACGACTGCCTCTCACGGCGGCCGGCAGGCGTGGGCGGTTCGCCCTAACCCGGCCGGTCGTCGGGAGAGGTAGGCTTGGCAGCGACTGCTGCCCGCTGGTACAACTAGTGGAGCATGATGTGCTGGGGAGGTTTCGGCAGACTGGATGCGGCCGTCAATTAGCGCGGTGTCGGACGGTCAGGCCAAGAGCGCTTCTTCGTTCGGACCGACTTCGACTTACGCCCGGCTTCGCAGACTGTGGCGATGTGTACCATTGGTGGTTCTGCTTGCGGTGCCATGACTCCTGTCGGCGTTTGGTATATTGGAGAGGGTGGCAATATGCCCGGCAGATGTGGCGCGTCTTCGTTCGGCCCAATATTAACTTACGGTCCACGCGTCGGCGGAATGCAGGCTCCATGCGGCTTCGACTCTCTGGCTGGGCAGGTGTTCAACCAAAGCAGCAACACTTCTTCGGCCGCTGGTGGTAAGGCAGGTCATTTGGATGGTTGGTACGGTGGAGGTGCTGACGGCGTGGACTTGTGGTTGCTAGACAGCGGCATGGGTTGGTCGGTCAAGCGCATCATCCCGCTGCCGCAACGCAACGTTGATATCGCTGATTCCCAAAGACTGTTCGAGATATCTGATTAGCGCTGGGCGCTTGTGATGCTTTGTAGTCCTCTACGCAACGTACTGGCTCCGTCTCAATGTCGCTTTCGTACATCTCCTAGCAGCATAGTGATCGCCTTCTGCACGCACATTGTAGCATCGGTCCCGAGTATGGCAGTAGTTCCTTGCTGCATGCCATGACCGCCGAACCCCTGCCGTGATACTTTCTCCACACCGTTCGCACTCTTTGGCGCTTTGAGCTAACAAAGTAGGCTGAGCGCCTCTCTCACGCACATAAAGTACTGGCAGCCAGCATGCCGGAGGTGGTATGCGTGCTTGTTGCTTCCAACGCGCAGATGCTTGCCGTTCTTGTAGAAAGCTTCAAGTCCTTCAAGTCAAGTTCTCAAAGACAAAGCGCTTGAAATTCGCATCAGCAACAAAGACCGCCCAGATCGAGATCGATCAAGGCCTGCCATCTCCTTTGTTGGCTTCCAGCGAAGCTTCTTGAGCTTCGTACCGTGCTTCCGGAGCCGTTGGAGCTGGCGTATGCCTGCACGCCGCCATTCTCCCAGCTTAACACCGCTCGCTCGACAGCGCGCATTTTCCGACATGCCACCCTTCTCAAGCTGCTCATTAGAAGCATCTACAGCTAGTCGCAGCATTGTCTCGTGCAGCACATTGCCTCCTCAACCCACACGCCCACAGCTCCGACTGCGACCGCAACCATGCAAAATACCGACAGCGACCGATTATATCGATCGGAGACTATACTCGAAGCTTGCGCAGCATCTATCACGCCAAGTATATCGTTCAGGGGGGGCTGAGATCACCGGGAAGACACTCAGGCTCTCCACAAACTTCCCGCCAGCACTTGAGCAGTAAATCTCCTCCTCCTCTCCTTCGTAGACGACCATTAGGGCCAGCAACGGCGATCATGCTTCCTTTCGTAACCCGGAAGCGATAGTAAGCTATCGAGCAGTCCGCGGCATCAGCATCTTGTCTCAACGCCAAACGCCCGCCTGTAACCAAGCGCCAACTCCGCCACCGTTGTAGCATCTGCTCCATGCGATGACAGATCTTGCTCCATCCACGGCGAGGATGGTGGAAGAGTTGACAGAGGCAACGCTTGCTTGACGCGTACAGCAACACGACACAATCATGCCCCGTAGTAAAGGCAGCGGCTCGGCGCAAAAAGCTTTGCGCATCAACACCCATCCGCTCAAGCGCTCAAGACGATTGCAGCGCCCGCAGCTCCCGCGATCCATGAGCGACAACAGGCGCGACGGTTCTGCGCACACCAGCGGAGCAGCAAGCAAGTACGGCAGTAAGGCGTAAAGGCAAGCTGTACTCCATGCGCACATCTACGATCTTGCGAGCTAGCGTAAGGCGTCAGCGAACTGTGTCTTTGGGAGGAAGAGCTAGAACCCACGGCGCTAGCACTCACTGGACAACGACACACCATGCGCACCAGCAGCTATTACCGTTCAAGCGTATCGCGCTGTCACCGCATCGCTACACTTGCATGCTTGAACGGCCGCAGCATGCATCAAGGTGACCCTCAAGCCCGCCCTCAGCGCAACTCCACAGCACTATGAAAGTGAGCGCGCGCTGGTTGGGCAACGGGCCTCATGCTCGAAGCCATGGCAAGCGCAGCCCGATCGCTGCGGTATTCCTTGATCACCAATCGGTACCGTCAGCCCACATAACGCAGTGCATCGTCACGATGCTGAACGACTCTGCCACAACCCGCCATCAATGTCGTTGCTAACGACGCGCGGTACGCAACAATCAGGAGCAGCCCACGATGATCGAGGAGCGAGACAATCAGGGCCCCTATGCGCGAGAGCAGAACATGGAGCCCACGGCAAACAAGCATGGCATAGTAAGCGCAGAAGCCAGCTGGCAAAACTCCAGCATCGAAGCGAAGCATGATGAAAGACTTGAGCATTCCCAACCTTCGTCGCCAAAGCCAAGCATGCCTCGCAGCAAGGCCAGCACAACTGCTCAGTCCAAAACCCGTGGACTTAGTTAGCACAAGAACGCTCTCAACTCGCAGCATTTGCTGGTCTGCGGAGGACAGAGTTACCGACGATGGACGCAAGCATCGGGGTCATCCATCGATATAGCCAGCGTTCGGCAGTGACAGGGCAGGAGCTCTCCAGTCTTCCATCGTAGCCAGCTGGCGACGCGAATGCCTAGCGGGTACGTCCAGGGCGGCTCTCCGCAGGACTCGGGTCTTGTGGGCATGTAGCTCACCACTGCCACCGAGACTCGCTGCCAGTTTCAAACTCAAAACGGGCTGGCCTTACGTGGACCAGAAGGCTCACCAATGCGAGCAACGTCCTCCACGAGGACGAGGCGTTCAGCGCAAGGCACAAACAGCCGTGTAAAGATACTCGAGACAAATGCGCACCAATACCAGCACGATCGGTCAAGTAAGAGCATGGAGCAGTACGCGGCGACAAGGAAGTAGCTGTGCAGGTACACGACGTACTGTCACATTAGCCGGGATCGATCGCATATGCTAGGTCATGTTGTTAGTGATCGCTGGAAGGTTAGCATTCTCAAGCTGCGGAGCCTTACGAAGGCGCCACGACTATGGCCAAAGCTGTGAGTGTTAGCGGGGCAGAAGGAAGACATGAAGAGCAAGAGACTCGACATAACTTGTTCCCGCCGCAGGTCTTCATCGAGGACGAACGCAAAGTACAAGGGCAACATGCAGATTGTGCAAGAAGAGCTCTGAAGCTTCCATATTGGCAACCAGGCTCACGACCGCGGACGTGGCGCTGTTGTGTCCAACCGAAGCACCAGTTAACGGCTTGCGGCGAAGTTGGTGTTGTCGCTCAGACATGGTTCGCCGGCCATCAGCTCACGGCAGAGAATACGAAGGGCTCATTACTGTGCGTCGCTACCGGCCGTTCGAGCTCTCCATAGCGGAGTGTACTCGCCGATGTTCAGACCAATCCCTGGCCAAAGGCTCGCAGCGGATTTGGGAAGAGGCTGTTGCTGTCAATACCTCAATGTCGCACCGCCCGGTAGGCCACGTCGTGAAAAGCGAGCGAGCTGCTGCAGTCTGTCATCCCTTGAGCGCTAGCCACAGGCTCGAGGCGAAGGCGCATTATAGTCATTGAAGTCATGCTCGACCGGTCCCTGCAGAAAGCACGCGGAGATAGGAATGCCTCGATTTCAAGCTGGCCTCCCAGCACATTGCGGAATGGAGACCGTATGGGACAGGATGCTGGCTCAGTGCATGCGGAACGGCTCATGGCGAGACTGAAATGACGGAGGTTGCGAAGCATCGCTAGAGTCGTCGAGCCATGTCGCATACGCTAAGCATACCGTCACGGCCAAGAATTAAGCATCGCGCCTCGGCCTGACGGTAAAGCTCCGAACCTGACGCAGGCCACAGGCTCTCTGCGGAGATGGATCTGGCAAATGGACGAGACTGTCGTCAGGAACATGGAGGCCGTGCGCTCTTTGCGGCACGTCGGAGACGCTGATCGTGTTGGACTTGGTCGCCAGCGAAGGAGCCAATCTACCAAGTGTTGAAGCGGGCCACAGGCTCACCGCTCTGATCTGATCTTGATGCTGGACATGGATTATCGAGCGCAGCATCCGGCAAATCTTCAAGGTCGAGTACAGCGTCTTAGCAACCCCAGCATTTCCTCACCTGCGCTCTATCATGCGGCAAGCAAGCGTACCATCTCCGAGAGCTCATATCAATAGCACACCTTTGAAGCGCGCTGAAGACTACAACGCTGTTCCTCAGCACCTTAGCATGCGTACGTCAGCAACCGAGCATAGTCTGGTACAGCGTGCACAACAAACTACACGGCGCTTGAATGTCAGCTCCTTGTCCATGCGCATTTTGATCTGCGGCAAGCAACTATGTCCGCCGAGAAAGAGCGATCGCAGGTCGTGAAGTTGATGCGGGCCTTCAAGCAGCACGCCGCGACCAGCGTCATTGTCCACGCGCAGTGCAGTCTACGGCAAGGTTTCATGTCTGGCTGACGACACCATCAAAGGTGAAGTCTACTCATACGGGCCGTCAAAGCACACCGCAATTAGCAGATTCAGATCCGCGTTTCAGTATGCGACAATTATACATCATCTGTTGGAGAAGATGCCCATGAGCACAGTCCTCGAGCGGGCCGTTACCAGGCACACCGCGGTGGGGAGGTCGAGGACTCGGGTCTCGGCCTGCGAGGATCCGGCACTGATTAACAGCAGCCAGTGGCTGACCTTTGTGATGAGGCAAAGGTCTGCCGGTACTGCAGGTTCTCGGAAACACCTTTTGGCCACAGGATGCGGGCTTCGAGCTCACCGCGGGAACCCTTCAAGGCTGTCCCACTCATGGCTTGATAGTCGTCAGCAATCGTACACCGGTAAAGACGTACCATGGGATCTCAAGGCAATACCATGCCGCTCTGCATAACCGAGCTGGTAGCCATTTGCGGGCAGAAAAAGACTCTCCGCAGGCCACGAACGAGCATATTTCGCTTGCGGGCCATGAGGCTCTTTGCCACATCCGGTAGCATATGCCGGATCGCCAGTGCCTGCCGCGCGACATTGGAGCTGGGCAGAGTTGGTTCACAGGCAAACGGCTCACTACGCGTCAGCAGATCAGCAATGATTTGCAGCTAAGTCTGCGATGATTGTCAGACTGTAGCCGTCGCTTGCCTTCGAACACTTGCAGGCCGTCAAGCTCGCGACCAGAAGACATTACTCGTACACTGCCGTCAGCCATGCGTCAGTCAAGCACGGATCGTTAGCGGGCCGAACAGCTCATCGCCAAGTGGCGTTCAACCTGCTCAACCTGAGTTCGTCGGTCTTCCACCCCGGCCAAGCATACTTCTGATGGATGGGCCAGGAGGCTCACCATCCAATCCGGCATGCCTGCCTGTGTGTCAGTGTTTAGCTCAGCATGACTCTTGATCGTTCGGCTGCTGCGGCTTAGCGTGAGCGGGCCATGCAGGCCCTCCGCTATGTGTCACTGTACGGTGCAAAGTAGAGTTGTGCAGCATCAATGTGCAGGCCACGAGCAATCTCCGCCAAACCAAATGTCCAGCTACATCAGGTGCGGGCCATCAAAGCTCTCCGCCAATCGGCATTACATGGGATGATCAGAGAGTACTCGATGTCACCCCGCGGGTCACAGTGACTCTGCCGTTTAATGACCAAGCCATCCAAAGAGTGGGCCATGGGCAGGCTCTCCGCCATCTCATAATGTGTTCGTCATCAGTCTGCGGACTTAAAGAGCGCGCCACCACCCTAGAGTATGCTCCGTGTCGTCTGCGGGCCCGACAGGCTCTCCGTCATCACCCAACCTGCCCAGCGTCGGTCTGCGGACCATCAGGACTCTTCGCCATGCGCAAAGGATCGAACCATGCAACAAGCGGGCTTCGAAGGCTTTCCGCATACAGTAGAACCAGACAAGCTGAACCGGAGCCACGTGCGAGCAGGGCATTGTCTTACTCTAGCTCGATGCAAAGCTTGTCAAGTCGTGGCTTCCTTGGAACGTCCTGGCCCTATTCGAATAAGGTAAACGCTTGGCCGCCGCGGACAATGCTTCGGCGACGGATTGTGTCGAGCGTACTGCTGAGGCTACGCATTGTGCCTCAAATCCGAAAGCGCTGCGGACTATGAGCATGGAGCGGTATCTCATCTTCACGTTACTTTAACGCTGGCGTTGTTTCTGTGCAGCTTGTTTGTGCGAGGGTCTGAGAGAGGCGCTCAGCACTCTGTGACGGCTCGAGGTGCGATGCAAGGGCGCCGAAGCAAGGGATGTTCCACGGGCTCTAAGTCGACATCAGCGCCACCAATCCAGCACAGCACAGCAGCACAGGAGTCTTACCTGGTGGTCGCGAAGGCGATGTTGCCATCCACGCCATGTCCAGCGCATGAAAAGCGGAAGAGTGATGAAGAATGCGAAGCGGAGTAAGCGAGCCGTGAGGGGTGCCGGACAGTTGCCCGAACATACTGCCGACGGTGTTTATCCGGACCACAACGATTCGACATACTTTGAGCCACTGCCGATAGTGCTAATGGTGCTCGGGCTGCTCGGTCCGACCAATAAGCGATGCAGCAATGGCATGTCTCCGCGGCAAATACCTTTGCACTGCCAATGGCCCGCAATTTCGAAGACTGTCAGCGTCTTGAGGGACCCGCGTCTGTGCTATGCTGCCAACCCCTTGAGCGTTCGGTGAGTGGGCATGGCGGCCTTCATCCGTCATGGTCACGTGCCGATCGCCTTTGGGCGGGTATGATGGTGACGGTGAACCAGCGAGGCGAAAGATGCCAGGAGCCATATGCCGACCGAGGGAATGATCTGCTCTGAAATGCTGCTGCAGTGCTCAGAGGCAACCCATGGACTCTGATGTCGTCATTCCCGACTTGCAGTCAGGGCTTGGCGTTCGTACTGCGACCGCGGAGAAGGTTGCAGCGACAGCAGTCTGGTCGCTTGAGGTGTGCGAGATGGCCGGTTCGACGGTATCGGACGTAATTGAAGCTGCTGCGATGGCTGCTGTGATGTCCTGAAGCCTCGCTGGCCTAATATCACCGTCGCCGATGCCCGCCTCTTCCGCTTTCGCTGCATGAGCGAGGTTAGCGAGATGTATTCCGCGGTTGAACGAGCGGACTTCGATCGTGTCGGGTGCATACCACCCTGAGCTTCTTCGAGCGTGATGCTGAGGTGTTCTTGCATATGGTCGCCGTCGCACGTTGGCATGATGGTGGCTCAGCGAAGCTTCAGCGTACGGCGCCGCGTGCAACCACCGCCGGGGACCGTGTCAGTCCATCATCACACTGTCAGTGCCTCTGAGAAGCATGGGAGGGTGTGTCCACTGTTTCTGCGGGCCTTTGAGGCTCACCGCCGTCGCTGCAGGGTCGGCTATGTCGCGGTTTGCTCTCCGCTCCGCCGCGGGCTTCGTGGGGTCACGGAGTCACCGCGGCTTTCCACCATCATATCAGCTCACCAGAGACACTCTCTGGGCTTTTGAAATGCGTTTCGATGCTGCACATGGTGCTGTCGAGGCTGCATCAAGTGATGGGCGGATGGAAGGGAGTGCTGGGCCTGCGGAGGAAGTCTCGCGGCTCACCAGGGCCTGACTCACCACCGTCACTTCCGACGGCGGAGCAGCTTCTTCGCATGACTGCTGAGCTTGTGGAGAGTGTTCAGAGGGTGAGGAAGGAGTCTGGGGAGTGTTGAGGGATGGTGGAAGGCATGGTGGTTCTGGAGGAAAGGAAAAATGCTGCACTGAAGCCGGCGAAGAAAGCGGACCCTTCACGCTCACAATCGCCAAGCCTGCGGCAAAGTCTATTCCGACTACATCTCGTTGCCAGTATCGCAACGAACAGGTGCTCACAATGCTCATACACTGGTCGCGAAGGCTCACACAAGGCTCGAGATCGGCCTCATACTTGCAGCACTCCTCTACGGCGTTTGGCGCACGCTCAGCACATTCTGCTGGCTGGATGAGGACCTGTCCACGCAACAAGACCGCCTGCTACGACGGCATACAGCTGCTAGCTTGGAGAGAGCGACAGTGCAGAAGGGAGCGGTAGCTTGAGGGGGCAGCGGCTCGACTCAGAATGCTAGGGGTGGTGTCTCAAGCATTGCATGGCGAAAGATGTTCCATAGCAAGCGATAGCAGGCTCAGCAATGCTAGAATGATGCCATTAACGCGCAGCACACGATAATGACGGCTAAGAAAGAGTAGTACTACTAAGCAGCACATTATCTCAGTATATTACTACCATCAGTCCGATACAGTCATCTCACGCTTGTTGGAAGCTCAATTAGCTACTATGCGATTCATCATTGCATCATGCTTTCGCCACTTGGGGATGCCCACAGACTTCACATCTACGAACATACTCCAGCTACTGCTGTCGGCGTTCATACCCCGGATGTTGGGGCTCGGCGGTACAATCCCACTCTCAACTCCATCAACTACCGATTATCATGGTGTGCAGGGAGGCTTGTTGTGGGAGCATAGCAATGGGATACGCTCAAGAATACTTTCTCTCTACCTGCTACTCGTTCCCAGAACGCCACTCCACTAGCGCTGCAAGAGAGCGCATCCCTAAGCTACTGGTAAGCGTGAGCAGGAGTGAGCAGCCATGACAGCCTGTTGGCATGCTCAGAGGTGGGGATCGACACACCTACGCCCGCTTCTCGGAGCACCGCTTGCAGGCCTTTGCGCTGCACAGTGTGCACTGGTAGATGTACCAGTGCGGCCCGGACTGGCACTGACCGCATCTCCAAAGCAGAAGGGTGGTGCCTATACCGTGTTGGGCGGCACCGTCAGCTATGTCTAAAACACTCATGTGGGTTCAGAACGTTCGTCTGCATACTGGACTTGATGATGGTGAAGGTGTGCTTGCATATGCTTGGTTCCGCCATGGTTGCGGTGATGTAGTGTTTGTTCTTGCGGAAATTGGTCCAATGGAAATGGTGAGTTTGCGAGAAGAAGCGCAGCAACTAGTGGATGTACCCTTTGAAGCAGGGATCGAGTGGAAGGAGAGGCCGAGCTAGTGGGTGTTTGAACTCTACCAGAGATGCAGGGGTTGAATGGGTGCGGAGTGGTGAGCGCTAAAGGATGTACGAACTCTGTGCCCTGACCATTGTATTGATTGGCTCAATAAACGTGTTTGTGATGGAAGAGACCATAGTAGGGAATATCATACGAGATTCTCGAGATATTGTTCCGATGCAATCAAATCGAATGGGCCACGATACGGCTCAGACTCTGCTCGATGTAGAAGGGTAAGTTCGACATATTGATGCGGCTAAAACGGCAAAAAGCCTTTGAGCGGAGAAGGCTTGTCATACATTGTTGCAGCAACAGTTGCATGAGGTTTGCTTGGTTAAATTGACCAACGCTTTGATTGATGCTTTGCACATTGTTAGGGTGTACAGATGTAAAGGGATACTCAGTGCGATAGCATAACGGGATGGCCGAAAGACTCGCTGGGCGTGACAGCCTGTCGTCCTCCGAAAGCTCCCCTGCTACTCCGCTGCAAATGACAAAAGAAAGACTATACGTACCTCTTATTCCAGGTCCAGGTCCAGGTCCAGAATCCAGTATTGTCGAAGAAGTTGCGGCCGCTGCTGCTGCTGCTGCCTGCCGGAGAGGAAAAATTGGAATATACGTACCTCAATCAATGACCGCAGATTGCGGCCACCGCACCACGAGCTGTGGTGCGGTGATCGGATCACTGCCGAGCAACATCATGATCGCCTGCACAACCTCCAGAATTTAGCCGAGCCGAGCCCCTGCCTCGAGAATTCCCTCCTCAATAGCCGGTGTGATTGCCACTGCGACATACTCATTCCTTCCCTGTCCTTCTACAGTCGTGTACGATCTGTGAACAACCTCTCGTTACTCGACCGTACAACACTCGCTATTACCAGCTCGAGGTTTCCACCTAAACCTGATGCGCCAGTACGTCGTGATTGAGACTCGGGCCTTACAGATTCGCTGCTGACGGCACACTGACCACTCGCCAATGACACACACCACGGTGAGTGAAATTCCACAAACGAGACTGCACCCAAGACGAAAATCCGCCACTCGTCGCTCTGAGCCAACAGCCTCAGAGGAAAGCGCAAATATTTACATGAATCTCGGTACACTCCAGAAAAGAAAGCCAAGCTGGCTGTGCAACGGAGGTGTACGTCATAACATCTGCCACTCGCCTCAGTCGCGACACCGTTCAGGAGAGAAAGATCAGGAGAGCGCGCAACTGCGAAGCCACTTCCACTGCTCCAAAGCCGATGGGCCTAAAGCTTTGCCTGCAATCCAGGAAGCCGAAACGGTTAAAGCGCTCACAGGAACTCGACACCAGATAAGCACAAACAACCAAAGTAGCAGCACTCGACGCACCCGGACTAGCTTGCTTGAGGTTTGAGAGACGATGTGGCGCCTAAGGGTTGACACCGCGCCTCAATTCTTCCACTCCATTTCGCTATGAAAGCAAAGATGCGGCGTGCAGTTTACGAAGACATGCTGTGGCTTATGAGCCTTCGAGTTCACACCGCACCGCAATCTATGCAAAGGCCGCTGGCCATCCCCGTGACATGACACCGTCTCCGGCAAAGCGCAAACGTGTCCGCCTTCTCACGTTGCCAGAACATCCAGTCTCGCAATTACTATGAGCTGCAGATTCGACTGCGCTGACCGACCTGGTAGCAAAGTGCAACTAAGGAGGAGAAGATGATACGACACGAAGCGCGGATAGCTACAAGGTGAATCAAGCGTCCAGGTTCATTTACTGCATACTCCAGAGCCTCGGTGTGTCAAATACGCAGTGCTCGCAGAGCAACCCAGAGTACTCCATACCCTAGTAGCAACATGCAACAACGAAATGCAGAATGTACCCTCGACCTTCATTCCAAGATTGTAGAGGGTTGTTCGACTGTTATCTTATGAACCCGTGAGGTGTGTCGCCAGGCGCTGCCTTTGCCAACACATACTCATTCCAAGCCCACGTTTAGTCCTCGATTCAACCCTTCGCCGGAGCTTGCCGACGTTGACGCGCGGACTAGCGTCAGTGGAGACTTTTAAAAGTTTGGAGAACTTGTTGCCTCTTTCTTCGAATGCAGGTAGGTTTGGGGGCGAAGGCTGCCCTAGCTCAGGTTACCCTTACAAAGAGCGTCATTGCGTCTACGCCCTCAG
Source organism: Baudoinia panamericana UAMH 10762 (assembly GCF_000338955.1). Classification (NCBI taxonomy): domain Eukaryota; kingdom Fungi; phylum Ascomycota; class Dothideomycetes; order Mycosphaerellales; family Teratosphaeriaceae; genus Baudoinia; species Baudoinia panamericana. The sequence continues at coordinate 71,518 of NW_006911273.1, read as the reverse complement.
GGCGCCCTTCAATGATCGAGCAGTATTCGCATATCAATGAGCGCTTGCTTGCTCTAGCAGCAGCAAGTCGCCCGACTGCTCAAGCCGCAGTCCCCTTTACATGGGCTCTCTGGGTGTACAGTCAAGGTTACATATTATGATCGTTGAGCAGTCGGCCCTACACCCGCGTTTCTGAGCCGGCTGATTGTGACTGTACCTACCGCTAGCGACCTCACTGCCATCGCGGCAGCTGTTTGCGAAGGTATGACTCGGTTATGGATGCGAGCGTGACTTGCGTTGACTCAAGGACTAGTGCCGAAAATCGATGTTTTGTCTTTCAACACCATCCACGCTCTTCTCCAGAGCGTAACATATAGTATTTGTTTTTTCCCGCATCTGACACTTGCCGTAGTAGCCGTACTTTTCTGTCCAGCTACGTCCACCTATCACCGCGCCGTCGGTCTCAGGGCGTCGCAAGTGATCGTGCAGTGTTCGCAGATCAATAAGAGCGTGTTGAGAGTGCATACCTACGCCGCCACCGAGCCGCCCAGGTTCACGAAAGCCTCTGCAATGGCTGGATACGGGAGTTTGGCCTATAAAAATTGGTCGGGGCTACATTTATCTAAGCGGTGTGTCGTGTAAATGCTGTGGGGAAAATCATACATGACCTCTCGCTCTGAGCCTGCCTAGAGAATGCCCACCTATTAGCGCAACCTGCAAGCGCGAGCTCTACGCTGGGTGTCACCCTTCGGGACGACGGCAAGGCCAACGATGTTTTCCATATCTTCACGATGCACGTCGCATAGCTGACTATACTACCTTTGTGAGGAGTTGATAGGGATTGGAGGGAACTGGCGTAGACATCAAACGGCGAAGTTTACGAAAGAATACCTGAAGATGAGCAGCACAGAGCTCAGCTACTACATACACTCCCCCTTCATCGACTCGTCCTAGCTCTACTCCTCATCCGAATCGGAAAGCACACCTTCGTTCGCTTCGTGTTGCATGACAATGTCATACTCGGCCACGGCACCAGCGAATTCGCGCACACGCTCACTGTTGTGCCGTTCGCACCTTCTAATAGCAGCCCGGAGCGAATCAAAGGCAAAGTCGTGCTCCTCCTCGGGGAGGTAGTCATTGACGCTGCGGATCATAGCCACAACCGTCTCCCTAGCCATTTCATACTGCTGGCCTTCGCACTGATCGCTGTTCCTAATTGCCCTGGCGTCCCCACTTTCTCCTTCGATGCTGTGAGCAGTTTCGACAATCATTCGCTCAAAGAGCGCTGTTTGCGGGGAGGCTGGATCTGCACTTGGATCGCCTAAGGTGCTGGGCAGGAAGCAATCATGCATCGCAAGGACCTCCACAGTACTTAGGGCTACGTCTGGCTCCGACCGCTCGTCATCAGCTGGTTCATCGCTCGGAGGCGGTACGTACACTTCTCCAGGTATCTCATCGGTTCCGGTCATGTTGACACCATTGACGACATAAAACATTTCACGCACCGCTTCGGCCTCAACTCTATCGTTCCGCAGAGTCATCAAGTCTTCTTCTGTCCAACGATGTTGGTCGGTCGGGCGATGGTATGTGACGGACTCGTAGTCGTAATCGTACTCCTCGTCGTTTTCATCGTCGTCCGACGGATCGGTGGGAGCGTAGGGTTGATCATTTGGATCCAAGGTGTCAAGGGGTACTCGAAGCGGTGCGGTGAATAGCTCTGTTAAAGCTTGCTGGCGAGCTATTGCTCGGGGCGAGGTAGCAGGCGCTACAGGAGTGTCGTAATAATCATCATATTCCTCGACTGATGAAGCGAAAGAGACAGATCGTGATGATTGTGTCATGGTGGTGTTTGTGGTTCAGCAGAGCTCTCTGTGTCCTGCAGGAGAGTGTCGAGCTGTCTGTACGAGAAAGGACGACCCGACAAAGGCTAACCTCGAGGTTTTGTCGAGTCCCGAACAAGGGCTCGTCTGCAACAGACAGTGACATTGCGCTTAAGGAAGACAATGCCGCTCAACGGAAGGTGAGCTACGGTGAGAAGAACTTTGATAGAGCGCTTTCAACACTTCTTTGTTGCACAATCTGCCAGATATCGTCTATGCTTTGTTGACCGGTCCTTGCCAATCCCAGCGCATCTGAGAGCCGACCAGCGCAGGTATGTCACTCTTGAACCGGCGTACGGTGACCTCAAGCTCGTCCACTTCATCCCTAGCTGACTTGAAGCTTGCTACACCTTGAACTTCGTCCTCGAATTCGGCATTCTTGACTGTATCAATCTTGGCTTCGATGGCTTTCCTTACCTCCATAAGCTGCTCAACAAGGATTCGTTGTTGTCCAGCTCGTATATCCAGCCATCCAGCTTCTGAACAACCGATTCAAAGGCGCGGTCATATTGCATGCGAGCTGCGATGAAGGTAAGGCAGCTGTCCATCCAGCTGTGAACACCTCCTTCCACTGACCTGTTCAGCGGCAGTGATCATGCCTGTGAACAGGCCCGGCGTCTAACACTCGGCGGATCCGAGTATAGCGCATGTGGTGACTTACTTGACCAATTTGTCCCCTCCACGGTGCGTTTTGAAGATCTCAATGCCTCGCCCGCACGTATCGAAGCCGTACTCAGTGTCACAGTAATGCGCTGCGTGTTGCTACTCCGCTTGCCAGCCCATTGACGTTTTGCGCTTCTCCAGCGTCGCAAGCTCGTCACCGAAAGAAAAGCTTCGCATCGTAGTAGCATGAGAGTTCTTCAACGGCAAGCACTAGTTGAGGTGGGACCACGCAAACCCGGGAGACGATGTCAAGACGGCGAGCGGGTGTTGCTGTGACTGTAGCCGCATTGGCGAAGAAGTCTTTCCACACGGCAAACCCAGTAGGATCAATCTTCTTAAAGTCATCGCTTGCGTTGATGAGAGCTTCGCGTATAGCCTGCCTTGTACCGTAGTGGTTGACATGCTCGTCACCCACACGGTCCATCTTAAAGATCGCTGGAGAGCGGTCATGGCGCTGTTGACAGTATGCTCTCTCGTGGTGACGGGAATTCGGCATCAACAAAGGCAGGGCCATCGGCTGAGAACGCGCGAATGCGAGGCCTTCGCATGTTGTTTGTAGTACTGCCACCCAGGCCGAAAACCTAGGAGACCTGCTACCGCTTTGGAAACATGTCGCTCGTTTCCATCGTCGCGCCAATAAAGCGCCTGAGAGCGGCCCAGCGGTCAGCCTGGTCAGATGTCGCTGGTCGGTCGGCGCCATAACCACCTGAGCCGTCATGCTGAGCACCGCCTCCCTTCTCAACCAGCGATGCCGCTCTCTCGCCCTCTTTTCCCACCATCATCGCCATGTTGCGGCGAAACCGCTCTACCTCCAGCCCCTCCATTTTCCGCTTGCGCTTCATCGCACCAGGCCTGTTTTTGAGGCTGCGCATCTTCATCGTGCCAGCTCTCTCCGCCAACGGTGCTTTCCGCTTGGTAGCCTTCCTCAACCCTGCGAACTCCAGCGAAGGCTCGACATCCTCGCCGACGCCCTCCCACTCGTCTTCACTTCCACCGTCCTCTGTCCTATGACTGTCTGCGGCATCTTGAACATCCGGCAGCGCATCTGCTAACCCACCGATATCCGTCTTCAGCTTCTTCGCCGGTCTCCTCCGCTTCAGCACTTTGCGGTCCTTACTTATTCCGCTATGCCGGACTTTGTTGAGCAAGACCTGATGCCGAATGGAGCGCTTGTCTTTCTTGTTGATCTTGAAGCCGAACTCTGCATCGCCGTCGTCGCCATCAGATCGTTTCCGCTTGTGTGGACTGGTATGTAAATCTGCGGGCGATCGTGCGTTGTCGGTGGCGGATGTAGGCGCATATATACCTCGAGGATCTTTCGCCGATCTCACATGGCGCGAGTGCTTTGTCGGCGGTACTGGCGCCATGTCGGGCAGATCGTGTGTATGCGACAGAGAGAGACAGATTGATAGTGAAGTCTGAGCGCTCTGCCAAGCGGGCTTTGCGTTTCATGTTCGGGTCGGAGAAATATCGGCCGAGGCTTTGCTACATACCATTACTCTTACAGTTTCCGACGAACAGCCACTATCGTCTCTGTCTTCTTCGACAAAGGCTAATGGTGCATCTAACTGTCCCAGCGAATAGAGATGTGGAGTGCATTCTCTAGGCTTTTTATGTGACAGCTCCGGAATGTCTCCATGACAGCCCGCTCCCCCTCGTCGAAAACACTCCTTCGGAAATGACGACAAGCACCTCTGCCTGACACGATATGTCAGTGCTATGCAGCCAGCAAGGGCTTGGCCACCCACTCTCTCTCGTCCCTCCTGAGAGCCCCGACTACGTGTTCTAGCCTAACGCCATCGCTTCCGAACAACTTGACCTGCATTGTGCCTCTCCTCCACGTGGGCGTGCTCGAATGTCCCACGAGCATGAAGACGCGATGGACGACAACGTTAATGCAAGGTGATTGCCTAATATACATCCGAGAAACTTCGCCTCCTTATAAATATCGGTGGGCAGCTGGTGCTCTGGTGCAGCACTCACTGCCTTCCTGGATAGGTCCGTTTCTGTGGGATGTTAACGCCGTCACTGCGAAGTGTCTGAAGTGGAGAAGGCTGCTCAGCTTTTGATCGATGCGATTTAGATCCTTATACGCCGAAAATAAGATGGGTCCAGGCGCATTGGCGTAACGAAGGCCGCTTACGTCTAAGCGCAGTGGAACAGAAGAAGCTGCTGGCAAGTTGGGAAGCAGAGCCGGTTGAGTTACTAAGCCAATCACTTACGCTTGGAGTCGGCGAATGCCAAGGGGAGCTCAACAATGCCCCTGGGCCAATAGCTCACCACGAAGCGATTACAGGATGCCGGATGATCTGCAATTCTAGCAGCGGGTTGCACGTATATATAGGCAGTGGGACGGCAACAAGCTGCCGCTGCGAGCAGCGAAGAATGTCCTCTTACTCAAGCTGGCCTTCGAGCGTCTGTTGGATCAGCTACACGCAGCGAATCGAGTCTGCATGCCGAGGGACTACTGCATGCACTTCGACTAGGTGCAGTTGTCCTCCTTCATGCTGAACAACAACAACGCAAACGCTCCTAATGCTAATATCTTCGACTGGCTGGCTGAGTTGAAAAGCGATCAAGCTACGCGGGTCTCCATTCGCTGTTCGCAGTTCCAAATGATTCTTGTTGCTCCCCAGGTATCATCGAGAACAGCACATACTGGTAGCGCGGTCAACATCGGAAAACTGTTCCGAGACGAATCTATGTAGAGATATTGGCGGAGCTTAGTGGTACGATTGAACCTAGACAGTATCAAGGTACGCTGGAATACTCGACTGTCCTCGCTTGAGTGTCACGTCGTTAACAGCCTCCGGCAAATTTGTCAACGGGCGTCAGACCTCGCGGTGCATGCTCTCTGCGGGCGAAGCGTGGATGGCGGATTCGCCTTGCACGATCTTCTAAGCGTGATCGGTTGCTACAGCAAAGTTATCGAGCAATACACCGGTCGACCTGGCGCAATCACATACATGCTCTGAAGAGCTTGTCACTCGCAACCTATCTCTGCACTTCTTGCGCAGAACGAGGTGGAGCAGGCTTACTTGACTTGTCGAGGAGCTGTCGCGCAGCATCGCCGTGGCCTCCAGAACATACGTCTCGACCAACGAGTCAATGTCATCGATGTACCCGCCCATGCTTCTCCACGGTATTACCAAGCAGCGGGTACATTAATTGCCAGTCTCGGCATGTTCCTCACGCTTGGTGAGAGACAGCATCTCTCACAGGCTCACATCCTGAAGCACCTAGCCACGTTGTATGGAGGGCACGCCTTCAACCTGGCGAGTGAGACACAGCTTGCGGTTACCGATCCTTCGGTGGCGTTCGGGAGACGGTGAGCCAGGCGGGCACAATGCATTGACTTGCCGCATCAAGTCATCAAGCATAGGTCAGCAGGGGGAGGAGTGCAATGTGCGGGGGAGTGTAGGGGGTATGACTATGAGATCTGCTAATTATGCCTCGATTCGCTCCCTCGAACGGCTAGCTTCCATGATCCAGGACGTACTTCGAGCCACCCCAGACCATGGGCATGTCTAACGTTTTACTGAGGTAAGTGGTGGTGGCGGCAGGAGGGTTTGCAGATGCGGAGTGACCGATCGCATGTCGAATTCAACACAAGGTGCAGAGAAGGCAACTACAGGTTGATGCCACCAGACCTTCGACTACACATGCGGATCATTTGGACTTGCCGGCCGGCTTCGAAGGATGTCTCCATGTCGTGTCTGCGGTACGGGTGTCCCGAAGATGGTTAGTCAGCTACTAGTGCTTGCATAATTATGTTGGCCAGTCGGCGCTGACTACGCCATTCGAGGACGGAGGCGTAGTAATACACACGACGGCAGTGTTCTGATTCCGCCTGGCCTGCTTGCGTATCTAGAGGCCGAAACACGGGGATACAAAGCCGTATCACGACATATCCTGACGTAGCTCGAGCGTTCGTAAGCGGTTTGGGATTCGTTCCTTTCCTACTCCTTGTCCGCGTCGTGATCGCCGCCCTCACTACACCTTGTGCCGCTGCAGGTATGGGTCCCAGCCAGCTTGGTCGTGCTTTACATCCTCCACCCAGTGTATCACCCTACGCGTCGGCCACCTCCACACATTGTCCACCGCTCTTCGTTTTGGTAGCATCAACCCTTTTATGAATGACCATCTCACTACAGTACTCTTCGGCGCTCTCTGTTGTTATATACTCCGACATATGATCGCTCCTGCGAAAGAATGTTCTGCAACCTGAGCCTCTTCGTAACAGGCTATTGGAGTGTGCGTGTATAACGAAATATCAGCGCGTGACGAAGACCGAGAGTACCGCGGATGGACTCGGCAATAGGTTGCAGAGGTTTGTTTAGTCCTCGGTCAAGATACAAAGTTGCTCCTGCAGTCCAGCGCAAATGCTTGCAGATTTGTCAGGCTTGTTGACTCGATTGATGTCATGTCACAGTCGTCGGTGGAAAGGTATGTTGCAGTGCGGCGCAGTTGGGCAACGCGCCAATGGTCGTAGTGACTTAAATTCGCTTTTGCAGGCTGTTGAGGCTGGCGCCTGGTATGCAGAGGAAACTACGTACCCCTCCATGATGTATCGATCGTTCATGTGCGTGGCTGTGGTGATGACAACGAACAGCAGTCTGAATGTGGGTTCATTGTTAGTTGTAAGGCGTGGGTACGATGGATTCATGAGCGAAGGACGGTTGGCGTGGTACAAACCCCTGGTGGACTGCTGTGGCCGTTCTCTATGCACACGTCGAGTTCGTTACTTTTCGTTGCTCGCTACGACTCATCCGGTGGCGATGGCGCACCGCGATGCGGAACGTCCCCGAGGCCAGAGGTATTGGTAGTCTTCGAGTCTTCGAGTCTTCGCATGCGAGACGTGTGAAGGTTGATGTTACCACTTCGGCATATGGCTTGCCCGGAGATGTCGTCGAAATTCGCAAGGTCGTGAACACGTTCGAGAGCCAACGATGTCAACACGAACCGTTGCGGTGTAGATTGCTCGTGGTTGAACGCATGGAGGGTACAATCCCCTATCTGCTCCAATATGTGAATGGCTTGGGTAACGCGTTGAGCAAGTGACTGACAGAATTACCGAAGAGGCGCGGTATGAGGCGTTGGCGGTCCGGTTGCCTTCGGCGTATCATCGGATCAGACCGCCAACGAATATACGTCTCCTTGCATAGGGCTGGAGACTAATAGGTGGCATAGATCAGTGGGATAAGGGACACTGGCTGTCGTAACAATGACAGCAGGGGGTCACATCAAATATCAAGTCAAGGTATGTATAATACACTAACACATTCGGCCTGGGTGAGAGTTAGCAGTCCTCATCTGGGTCCACCAGCAGTGAGCGAGGATTCTTCCCTCCAGTGTTCCTGCTCACCAGATCGGCATGTGTACTATGTCCTTAGCGAAAGTCACGCGGCTCAGGGAAAACATCAACGTAAAGTTCAAGTCGTACTTGACCCCCTTTTTTGTATGCTTTGAATACATTGTAGAAGAGGCGATAGTAGTTCGACCATACTACTTCAGGGGCGCTATGAGTGTGTCTTTTCTGCTTTTCTTTCGTGAACAGCGCAATCTCGGCTGCGAAAGGCGTTCGACTTTCCGCCAATTGCATCTATGTTACGGTCGCAAACAACCTATTTTGTGCCACGCTCCTCTAGTCGCAATGGATCCTCAATCGTTCACCCATAGCAGGATGCCTTCTCGAGTCGTACAGCCATGATCGTAACCGGCTATGCTCGAATGTTGTGAACCTTCTGTGGCGGCACAATCACGACCTATGGATCCGCGATCGAACCGTAACATTGGAACGCACCGAGACCGGGATATGTCGAAAGAAATTGGCGAGCTCGAAGATGCAGTAACCGCACCTGGAAGAGATCCAGAGGTGAGCGCATGCCCGGTAGCGAAGGCAAGACAAAGAGCTTGATTGGCAGCATCCGTCATTATAACCTTCTAACGAAATAGAGCGAACAAGAGTCCCACAGACGCAGCACTCCTCTATATATTCTTACATGCAGCAACTGTGATCCACCGAGCAGTGCAGACAGCGAATTGGTCAAAGGCCAACCCCTCAAGCAACACCCCTCAGGTCCACGGCTCTGACGCATCTCCAGTGCTGATTCATCGTCGCCCAATTACGGACGTCGTAGGCAAAGCAAGATCGCCGGGAGTCTTCGCACGACGTGTTCCCTTCAATCAGTCTCTCTGTCGCTTACGACTCTACCAACAAACAATCGCATAGGGCGCAAGTACAGATCGCGCTCTGGGCATCGTAGGCTAATCATGGACGTGTACGCAGACAGGTCCGGCTGCTCTCCGAAGCTTCGTCGCCTTATAGCGTTCAAGACCGATGGAGTCACCTTTTATGCTTCGCATTCGATGACAATGCCGCAATCACACCAATAAACGTGCTGGGACTGGCAAGCAGATACTGACAGCGCGTGTCAAGTCCTTCATCGCCACCCTCCTGCCAAGAAGATGGTGCCACAATGCGGTTAGAAATCGAGAGTACGGTGAGTCCAACATCATCGTACCGGACGTTCGGCCAATCCGTCAGCGACATTAAGCAGCAGAGACTGCGTGATTGCTCCTTACTATGCAGGCCATTCGTTCAAAAGCTATTGGACTGAAGGATACTCCGACATCAGCGGGTGCAGATTGCGGCAGGCATTATCGAGACCTATGAAGCGCGAGCGGGTGAACATTCAGCACTCTAGCTGCAGATACCTAGTGAACGGGAAAGAGAATCAAGAACCAGTTTTTCACGACGTCGACGCATAAATGCCCTCAGTGTCGCAGCTCAATACAGCATCTGTGCAGCTAGAACACGCCTAGTGCTGGAACGGAGAGAGGTGAAGTCGCAGGCTTCATGCCCCCCTTGACCCTACGGCCATTAACTTTGCCGACTGTCTACTCGCTGAACATGGACACTCTCCGCCCGCTGTGTTCTGTACGGCAACAAAAGCCAGATTCACAAGCTTGGAGAAGCGTATGGGCGGAGGTAACTGTATCGAAGCGAGCCTGGAGATATGGCCAGTTTCCCGCAGAAGCCAAGTATCAGTCACTATGCCTTACATGCTCATATAGACACCATGAACCTGTGCAGCTATGTGGTCGTGAGTCAGGCCTACAGGGCGGCTCTGTTACGAGGCGAGCTGTCGCTCGCCTCGTAACCGACTTCAGCAATCGCCACCGATGGTGTAGCGGCTTCGATCGACCCTCCACGAAGCCGAATTTGATCGGACGGCAGAAGCTGCCAATGATTCAGAATGATCACTTGGGACCAGTGCGCGCAGTCCCATAGATCACCATATTAACGCCAATGCTAGCGGAGACGGGCGGTTTAAGCAAGCCTTCGTCATACACGCTACAATTGCATCTTCGCTGCATTCGCCGTACATAAGTGGATTTACCGCGTATTGATACTTCTATCGCTGCTCATGATGCACTTGGCATCGCGCACATTGAGCAGGACGCTTTATCTACACAGGGTGTCGGCTAGGCAACGAAGCGGTAAGCCTTGAATGCAGGAAGTGCGGCGCATGCTGAGCCAGTCCGTTGCTTCTTACCGTCACGATAGTAGTGCCTAGTGCTGCTGCGAATATCCAACCATACGTGCTATCGAGACGAGCAATGCGGCTTGTTCGACTATAAGGTTCAATATATTCCATATCCTACTTGCTCTGCAGACCGATCACCAACTTCAAGCCGCCGTTTACCGCTTAACCCATCAGACCGGTCTAACACTGCCAAGCGCGGTGTTGACTCTGTCATTTATCCCTGGCTGTCGACCTCTATGATGCTCCGCTTTGTCTTGTGACCTCTCCCTCGTACTTCTTCTCTAGCTGATCCACACTTGCTTCCCTCGTACAATGCTGGTGACAAGCAGTGCTGAATGCCGGTTTACGAAGCAGCTAGGCTGCGAGATATTCCACCACTGCTGCATGATGGACTTTGCCCCATCCGTAAGCGCCATGTAAGCCCTTGCCAGACATGAACATCCGACTGGCATTTCCGGATCCCCTCGACTTTCCGTTTCCTTGCGGCCGACTCGTCAACGTGTGACTGCACTCAGCATGCGGCACCGAGCCAAGCCAGAATGACAAGGCTAGGGCCACCTCGCTGTCGACACTTTCAGTCTTCATTACCTTGTCTATTGCCAGCCTGAAATGTGCTTCGTTGTCCTTGTATGCAGCTGCTATGCCAGAGAATCAGCTCCTTGTGCATAATTGCTGGGTGATCTTGCAAAGTTGATGTTGTTCTCTGGGTGCGTCAAGGAAAGACGTGGGTCTTCAGTAGCGGCTATGCATGTGAATATGAACGTTGCAGCCGGTTCCTGCGCTCTGCGCTAAACCCAGAAATGGGTTTACGCAAGTTCTAGTCGCCTTCCGTTCACGACGCCAAGGGTAGAGCGATGAAAACCGTCAAGCACCTCCGCGTTCGATTGGCCCAGGAGCTTAGCAAGGACCAAATCCGCCCTTAGGTATCCTCTTGTCAGCATCGCCAACGCAGCGAATCTACAGCACATACGGGCCACACAAGGCACGTTCGGCCATGTAGCATAACTCATCCTGCCATATACACGGACGTCACCATGTCCTCACTACTCGATCCGCCGACAAAAGACGAAGCCTTTGAGCATCTTACCGACTTCATACTCGAAGGCAACGGCACGTACACCATAGCCATCATGCTTCTCGCACTCAAGTGCCGCAAGGTTTCGAAGGATGTCATGGACGAAGTTAGGGCAGACGAGGTCTGCGGAGTATGTAAGCGCCGGCTCAACAGTCCAGTGCACATCAGCAACTTCATTCAACTACGTTGTGAGCACATACTGCACAAAATTTGTGTCGTGAATTGGGCGCTCGGAAGACGAAGCGGGACTGCCCGCATTGCGACTTCCCACTTACGCCGGCGGACGAAGATCAGGACTCAAGCTGGGCAGTTAGACCGGGTGGGCGGTGTGATGGAGTGCAGTATGATGATTCCACAGTCACTGATCTGTTCGAATCAACATCGAAGATGCATGCGACGGCCTTTGTCTCCTACGTCTACGCTGATTCAGCGAAGAAGAGTCAACTTCACGAGCGCTTCTCGTCTCGAGCTGAGCTACCGGCAGCGATCTCGTACGTTTGGAGGCACATGGAGGGCTATATTGCGACGCCGAACAACATCTTGACCTCGCCGCGGCAGAAGAAGATTGCAGCGGACAAGCAATCTGCGGTAACATCTCCGAACAAGAAAACGTACCGCTTCCGAGGCGCAAGGTATGAAGAAACCAAGGATACGCTGCCGGAGTGGCTTGAAGACGAGCAGTGAGCGGCTGGTGTAGGGTGAAGAGTATTGGCCTCCGAGATGGCCATATCAACATGGCGGTCTACCATGGAGTGGCCCAGCGAGATTGCGGCCATTAAGCTACCGAAGCGATAAAGGGCGCCGTACGAGCGGTCAAACAGTGAGACATTTGCGTGACCGGAGTAAATACCGCAACGCGACTGCGAGCCTGGAATTTGTGAGACATGGAAACCATGATTCAAGCCGGTATCATGGGCAGTCATCGGCATCGGCGAAGGATGGTATTGGCACCCGGATGTGCACATTGGTGAGCCGGCATGTGGGCAGTGGCTCGGTACGGGCGGCATCCAACACGATATCACGGGGCGCTTCGTTGACGTTCGCTTGTCGTAAACAATCCCTCTTTGCACTGCGTACTTCACACTTTGTGCTCGATGACCATGATTTCCATCGACCGTGTGAAGTCGGCCTTTGCTTGCACTCGGCGACGATCGTCCGGATAATGTTGCGATCGCTCCTTGGTTCAACATCATGGCTACAGCAGAATGCCATCAGACGCCGGGCAAGTCACAATAGCGATTAGGGACACTGCATCGCTGATGTATCGACCCGTCATGTCAAGCATGCAACAGCAGGAGGACTGAGTCGAAAGATGTCAAATGCCGAACGTCTCCAGTTTAGCCGGCGTCACGGCTGAAGTCTTCAGTGCAGCTCTCCACATCTTCCTCCACATCACAGCGGAGGCGCGAGTTCAGGGACGACGGAGAAGGCCAAGCAACCGCAGTCGCGGAATCCAGCCTGACCGCTAGCCGTAACGGCGTGCATGACCAGATTTTCCACCAATTGAAAGATGCAGGACTCCGCGCCTCACCATTGTCACCCCAAGTTTCAGTGATCAAGTCTGGAGGCTTACTGCTTCCACGGTCTGCCGCATGGAGTCCGGAAGCACGGCAGGACTGGCCATGGGCCTTTCCACGAAGTCTATATACCTAGAGCGTTCGCCGCTACTAGTTACTGGAGTCTTTTGCACTCCTAACCGTCAAACTCTCGCACCTTAGCTGCCAAAGCGTGCCTCTGTCAGCGCAAATATGGGGTTCGGTATGAGGATCCTCAATGCGCTTGTGAAGAATGACAGTATGAAGATCGACCCGCCTGAGATCTACGTACGCAACTTGAACATAAGTCTGATTCCAGATCTGTGACCGCTGACAGCTATGTCAACCCCTTTAGAACTGGAGGGTAAGCGAGCAACGATACATTCCATGCTACTGGGGATATGAGTGGTGCTGACACTGTGTGCGCCACAGGTACTCTTACTGGCATGCGCAAGCTGCTTCGGCGGGACGCTGTAAGAGACCGAGCCATCTCGCCAAATCGGTCCAGGACTGACTCAGTAAACAGCTTCGGGGTGGACATCGGCATTATCGGAGGTGTCGTAACGAACGCGAACTTTCAAGAGTATTGCCTCCTTCACCCATCGAGTCCCTACAAGCCAGTCGTACCTAACGAGACTCCAGAGTCTATGGCTTCGCAGCCCTCGGGTCCAAAGGCGCCAAACTCGCCGACGCGCAGCTCTCTGCCAACATCGTTTCTGTCATGCAGGCCGGAGCCTTTGCTGGCGCTCTCCTGGCCAACCCAATCGCTGACCGCTACGGACGCAAGCCCGGATTGCTCACGGCCGCCACGTTCGCGGCAATAGGCGGGCTGATGCAGGCTGCTTCATCTGGCAGCCTTGGAGCTCTGTATGCCGGTCGAGTCATCGAAGGTTTGGGACTGGGTGCCGCAACGATGTTGACGCCAACGTACATCTCCGAGAACGCCCCTCGAGCCACTCGTGGAATGTTGGTTGGCCTGTACCAGCTCTTCGAAACCATGGGTGCCATGATCGCCTTCTGGATCAACTACGGGTGTCTACTTCACGTCAAAGGCCGAGCGCAGTGGCAGATCCCACTCGCCATGCAGTGCCTGCCCGCCTTCCTTCTCTTCACGCTCATGCTGCTTTGCAATGAAAGTCCGCGGTGGCTAGCAAGGACGGATCAATGGGAGAAAAGCTCAAAGGTGCTGTCGTACGTTCGCCATCTTCCCGAAGACCATCCATACGTCCAAGCAGAGATGCTAGAGGTACGTCATCGACTTCCTTGCCCGCTGTCCGATGCGTTGCTGACAGATGTACTCTCGACGTAACAGATGAAGCGGCAGCTAGAAGAAGAGCTGGCAAGCGTGAACGGCGGTCGAGGCTTCTCCGCAATCATGAGAGAAATGTGGACAGTGCCTGGCAACCGAAGAAGAGCGTTGTTGAGCATCGGATTGATGATCTGCCAGCAGGTGAGTTGGTTCCGTCTCCGCTTCGAAGACTGCGCAGCGAGGTCATCAGACTGACGTGAGACCTGCAGATGACCGGTACAAACGCCATCAACTACTATGCTCCTACCATCGTAAGCATATCCATATGTAACAGTGAGCATCGTTCCAAACGTTACTAACCCAATGCCACCCCATGATAGTTTAAAGCGCTCGGCGTTACAGGTACGCCCAACCCTGACGACAAGCCTCACTTCACGATGAGACCTCGCTAACGATGTTCGATGTCTCCAGGCAACGCCCAGTCGCTCTTTGCAACTGGCGTCTACGGCATCGTGAAAATGGTCTCATGCGGCCTCTTCTTGATCTTCCTTGCCGACACCCTCGGCCGTAAGTGGAGCTTCATCTGGACTGGGTTGGTTATGATGACCATGATGTTCTGTACGCAGGCCCTGGAGCAACACCCCCTGCTTGCGGCCAAAGCTTGTACGGGACGTTACTGACTGGGTCTAGATCTCGGCTTCTATCTGCGTTTCGATCTACCAGTCGCCGGCAAGCCCGTTGGAGGTGCGTAAACGAAGCACAGAAGAGTGTTTGGTAACGGAATGATCGCTAACAGCTGCATTCTTCGCATTATAGGTGCTGGAACGTTTGCGCTGGTTGCAGTGTATCTCTTTGCCGCAGCTTTCCAATTCGGATGGGGACCTGTGTGCTGGATCTACGTCTCAGAAATCCCGACTAGTCGGCTGAGAGGGCTTAATGTCAGCCTTGCGGCGGCAACGCAGTGGCTGTTTAATCTTCTGGTGAGTCGAAGACAGCGCTCGGTACATGCACCATGTTGCTAACGATGACCCTGCAGGTCGCTCGAGTGGTGCCGATCATGCTCGTGACAGTCGGTAAGGGTGGCTACGGCACCTACATGTTCTTTGCGTGCATGTGCGCGACCATGGTTGCAGGAGCATGGTTCCTCGTGCCGGAGACCAAGGGTATCAGTTTGGAGCGCATGGACGAGCTGTTCCATACCGCCAACTTCGGTAAACACCACACATGGACTTTCGTCGCTTCCAAGAGTGGAGCACCGCTAACGGCTTTGCAGGTGATATCGAAGATGTTGGTGTTGCTGCGCAGACGGGCCATCTTGAGAAAGCAGCATTCGAAGGGGTGCATGTCGAGAAAGCTTAGACGGCCATTCATATGGCAAGATCAGACCTCTGTAAGGACGCGACCACGAGTGAGCAATACATACAGATACCTACGAGCAAAACAATATAGCCTCCAGTTGCACGTGGACTGTGTGATAACGGATGCAGTGTTGCGGAGACGGTCGTGAAAGCGATGCTTCTTGCCCGTGCATGTCACTCTGGCTGCCTGTTTCGTCCACATGCACTCCTCCGAACATGTTTGGTGAGGACATAGGACTTCCAGACGGATGCCATATCTTGCATTCTGAGTACATGTAGCTTTCTCCATGTCGTCCAGATCTCGGACTCTGCACCGAGAGTCTTCAGCTTATTCCTGCGAATGGATCAGCCTCGCGTTCAAGTGAAACATTCCGAGTCACGTGTTGACGGCACTTCCGGCACGCAATGGATGCACGGCAACTTGCCGCTCGGCCATTCCCGCTCAGCGCCTCCATATCCAATCGACCTCGACTTTCATCTCCTCTAATGCATTCCCCTGCAAAGCCATTCCTCTCTGGCCGTCTCACTTTCTAGCGTAGGAACACAGCGCTGCCAGGTGAACAATGGTTGGCCAACTCGCTGAAAGTGGGGATGGGCACATCGAAGAGCAGCGTGCGGGTTGCATGGTCTCCAACGCGCGACCGCATGCGCAACGATGCAAAGGTAGGCTGATATCCCTGAGAGCTGGCTAGATTTCCTGCTTATGTTTCTCTCCTTGCGTTCATCTCTTCGTCTTCTACTGTCAATACAATTGTGTATCTTAGAGCGTACTGAATCTCGGGCGAAGATGCTGCGACATCATCGAACAACCCTCGCCGTGCTGGCAGTATGGATGGCTTCCTTGGTGCTTGCGCAACTCAATCCCGTAGACCCGCATGCAAAGGCCGCCTACTTCGTCACCAACACCACCACTGGCGCAGAATACGTGGTAGCCATGAACTTCGTTGAGAGCACAGGAGACATCTACATCCACATGTCCGTAGATTCGTCACGGAGTTGGGTGGGTGTAGGAATCGGTGATCAGATGCAGGGGAGTCTCATGATCATCGCATACACGAGCGAGAATGGCACTGGGGTAACGGCGTCACCACGTATTGCCACGGGACACAGCGAGCCGGAGTTGGTCGGCGATGGTTCAATGTTTGAAAAGATATGGACCGACGAGTATGCGCCGAATTGCAACACTGCCACACCCATCATCATGATCGCTCACGGCGTCTGTCGAAACTGCTCGCACTTGAGCACCAACAAGCTCGACTACACCAGCAAAGCTCAGCCTTTCATATTCGCAGTGGGACCTCCTGCACATCTGAAGGACGACAGCCTCGATGCTCCGCTGAGAAGGCATGAGTCCTTTGGCCGCTTCACGATGGATATGACGCAAGCGACCACTCCGCGAGACTTCTCCGAAGGTGCAGACTATGGGTGAGCAATTGTACCCGTAAAAGCCTGCTTGCTGTCAAAGACTCCGCTAACGTTTAACCCTTCCTTCTGCAGACGAGTGCCTCCGCCTAATGTTCGAAGTGTCATTCCCAACCAGGACATCTACTTCCAATCGAATGGGTCATCGTTGCCGTACCTGACGCAAAGGGACAGCGATCCCATGTGAGTCGCGCATCCAGAGGTAGTGGTGAAGTTCCTGCTGACTTGAGACACTATCGACAGGCCCATAGTGCATGCCGTTGTTATGTGCTTCGCCTTCGTGGCCGTCTTCCCGACGGGCTCACTGCTCCTGAGGCTCTTCCAGAGCGTGACTTGGCATTGGGTAAGCCGCCGCAAGGACAGCCATCGAATATGTCACGTCAGGAGCGAATGCTGATTGCCACATAGGCTGTGCAATGCATTGGCGTGCTGCTCGTCATCGTCGGCCTCGCTACCGGCGTATCGATCAGCAGAGAGTACAATCGCGGCAAAGGCTTCACCTCCGCGCACCAAGTCCTCGGCCTCCTCCTCTTCGCCGGCGTCATTATCCAGCTCGGGCTCGGTATCATCAACCACGCCATCCACAGGCGGACAAAGCAAGGCACCGCCTTCGGCAAGGTCCATCTCTTCCTAGGACCAACCGTTATGCTCCTAGCTCTCATCAACGGCGGGCTCGGCCTCAACTTAGCCGGCGACACCCAAGGCCACGTTCCCTACGCCATCGCCGTGCTGGCAGCGGGCATCCTCTTCATCCTCGCCCGAGCCTGGATTCATCTCTTCATGAGCCATGCGCAGTACAAGCCCGAAGAAGCCGTGGAGCAGTATCCGTGGCAGAACTCCTTCGGTCTGCCCAGCTCGGGAAGCCCCTTCCAGGATGTCGAGACTCCCGCGAGCTATAAGAGCGAAGTCACCAATCCGTTTACGTTTGAGATGGCGAGTCCGGTCACCATGGCGCCGATGAGTCCGCGGTGGCCGGCTCCGCCGAAAAGGACGTTTAGTTCGGCTTCTGCGGCGAGTAGGTCAACGATGGCGCTTAGTGAGCGAGAAACATTTGTTGGGCAGGACTACTACATGAAGGAGGTGGGGTTTGGAAGGTGAAGACTGCGAACTTACGGCTCGGTTGAGCGTGACATTGTGCGTTCAGCATGGCGTTGGAAGGCATTTCAGCATGATTCGGCAGTCTTAGGCGAAGCAGCAATGTCGCAGCCACGTACTTTGCACCATGCATACATCATAGTCGCTGTGGCTTTAGGCAGTCACAATGCCTTGCCCGGCAGTAAGAATGAATGCGCACAAGGACCGAGACAGGTGCCACTGCGATTGTCTGTGCTGCGAAGTTTGAATCATGTGGATCATGAACCTAATCTGGCTGGTCATTGAGCTTTGAAGTCTAGGCGTCGCTGACTGCACTATGGCGACCACTGGAACAAGCGCCAAAGTGGTCTGCCAAGGATAAACGGCGGTTGTTGTGTCACTACAGGTTCCGCGGCATTGGGTTCCACAAACACCTTCATAACCGCGGGGAAGCAAGGTGAGAATGTAGCCCGCAAAGCACGAAGGCCGTTACAGGACGCCAAGGCCAAGGAAGATCAAGACCGCATGGCACTGTTTCATGTTGACTACAGCAGAGTGACTTCTCCAGATAATGCGATGGAGTTATGACATGTCCATGAAGTCACTGTCACAACCATGATGGGTCAGTTCTCTCGGATTTGGTGTACTTGGCTTTCGCGATGAACGAGTTGCAGGATCTCCGGCAGTAACACCACGGAGTACTTGCGTTTGCACGCCGTCACACAGCAGGCATTGATGGTGGCCTTCGATGCGTTATCGCGGATATTCCATATTACGGAAGGATACAAGACTATCTCGCAGAGTCTGAGTCAAGGTAAGACCTTGCGATATACGAAGGAATGAGATGCACTGTGCGCATTTAGTGGCGTAGTACTCTGTGCCGTCTATACCGCACCAAGACATGGATGTTGCCAAGGAAGCGGGATGGGTAAATTTAGTTGTCAGACTGGCGGCGGTGGCTTTAATGGTGACCTCATCCCAATGCTCGTGTCAGCGGGCTCTACTCGTACTGCTCGTACTACGAAAGCATCGGAGGTGGTTCGACGAAGCTTGGGATACGAACCATGATCAATACACAAGACATGCAAGGCCAAACTCTTCTATATAATGCAACTCCTTTGGTGGACCGCTCCACATAGCCTAATGTAGATCGACGCTGGCGTCCATCCGGTTTCTGCTAGTGTTGCGCCTGAAGCGGCTAGGGCGTTCGGACTTCCTCCTCACCAGCCGTTCGCCGGCCAATCGCCCAACAGCCTCCGGCAATCTTTCATAGTCGAGCTGCTTCTCCTCTCTCTGTCAGCCTTTACGCCAGCCAGCCTGTGCAGCAGCAGCAGCAGCAGCAGCAACGACAAGCCAAGGCCCAACCACAGGACCACCATGGACGTCCTACGACACATTCTCGAGCGTGAGCCTCAAGGTGGACCGAACGGCGGCAACAATGCCCAGCAGAGTGCGGCTTCAGCAGCGCGAGCCAGCTTCGTCAGCTCGCAGAGTGCAGCCAGCGTGGCCAGTGTTGCGTCGGTCGCATCAGTAAGCGCCGCCTCGGTCGCGAGCGTATCATCGGAGAGCGCAGCCAGTGCGGCGAGTGTCGCCAGCGTTCAGTCGGCGGACAGCGCTGCCTCCGTTGCGTCGGCAGCTTCGGCAGCATCGGCAGCATCTGTTGCTTCCGCGGCGACGGCGGCCGCGACATCGACGACCGATGCCTCAAGCCTGTCGACCAGCATCGCTCTGGCAGCGAGCACCACGGCCACCCTAACCACACCGACATCGACCAGCAGCACAATCAGTTCGAGCTCCAGCTCGACGTCCTCTCCCTCTCCGACAACCTCCAGTCTCTCGACGAGCAGCATTGTCTCGACCTCGTCTCCCTCCTCGATTCCCTCCTCATCCGCCCTGGCACTGTCGAGTTCACCGTCTTCGAGCAGTCAGACCACATTCAGCACCTCGAAGACTTCTTCTCTCGCTCTTGCCGCAGCGCCATTGTCATCCTCGCAAGCTTCCCTCTCAACGAGCTCAACCCGCTCCTCCACCCTTGCCGCAGCATCAGAAGGCAACACCCTCCTTCCTCTCACCAACAACGCTCACCACGGCGCCGGTATCTCGTCTGGTGCACTCGCGGCCGCCGTTCTGGTCCCAATCCTCTTCGCAGTCTTCGCACTCGTACTTGGCCTCTTCTGCCTTCGCCGAAGGAGTCGTGAGGCTCGCAACACCAACGCACTGCCCATGACCGAGAAGGCTGCTGTCGGCGGTGCCGCCGCAGGAGGCGCCGCCGGTCTTGCTCTGACCAGCGACCGCAACCGAACCTACATGACCGGCCTCGACACCTCCTCGCAAGGCTCCCAACGCGACCAAAGCGGCGAGTTCTACCAGCCACCACCTCCCTACAAGGCCAAGGCTCTTTCTTCCACGGGAGGCAGCGCCCTCGGCCAATCACCATCCATGCCCGAAATCCCCGCCGCAGCCTCTCTAGGCGTGCACCCAGCAATGCGCGAACAAGCCGACAACGTTTCCCCATTCGCTGACCCTGTCCCCGAGGCCGCCGCAGCTGGTGCCGGAGCCGGAGCCATAGGCCAAGCCCACCTCGGCCTCCCCACCGACCGCCCCACGACCTCACGCTCGCACAGCTTCCGCTCAGTCGACAGCGACGCCTACTCCGACACCGCCAGCGTGCACTCAGCCCGAGCAGCCCGTCGCAGCGTCGGTCCACAGATCTTGGGCGCCGGCGTGGCCACGGATCCCTTCCAAGATCCGGAAGGCACCGGTTCCGATGCCAACGAGGAACGACGACCAGTCAGTCCCATCACCAGCGAATACAATGCTCGTGCCTCAAGCCAAGCGGCGCCTGAAGGCGAGAACGAGGTCTTCCGCCGGCAAATGCACTTTGTTGACCCGCGGTCTGCCACTAGGTGGTATTAGGTCCGGTTTAAGGCAACCGCGGAGGAGATGGAAGCTCGTTAGCGTATAGATGGTTCACGGGAAGCAGTCAATGGAATGAGAATGACGACTTACCTTTTCTTTTCGAATGACGGGGGTATTACTGTGTCGATGTCAAGAAGTATATGTAGCACGACTTGTCTGTCCGCCAACCCGTCGTGTTTTGAGCAGGACTTTATACATGGCTGGCATCGAGCGCTTTTGGGGCGCCGGCGTATGCAGAGACGGCTGACAGGTTTCGGTCGGCGAACGAAGGACGGTAGATCTCTCTCCGTTACTCAGATAGCTTGGACGTAATGACAGACCAGAACGGCACAATGTGAAATGTTCTTTCCCGTACATAGACTTGTGTATGGTGTCGTGTCCTGTCCCAAGCGTCCATTTACCTGCACATACATAAATGGGACACCTAGGTGTTGCCGCTCATCTTCACGTGTCCGCTTGTTGATATTATCATTATCCGAGATGGGAATGGTGAGATGACTCTGCTATTCACCTTCGAGACGATCCAGGAATGCAGCACACATCGCTTTGCTTTGCTTTCGATAGACGAGGGTGGTACTGCAGTCCTTGATATAAAAGCCACACTGCGCGGATACAGCTGCAAGCAACTAAAGCTACAGCCGCAAGTGCTCCCTCCCCGATTCCAGCACATCAACGAGCCATTGCCGTTCCCTCTCCACTCGCTCATCCTTCATCCGCCAGTTCTCTCCAATCATCCTGCCTCCAAAAACGATCTCCTCCGCCCTGCCCTTCAAATAGCGAGGCCTCTCCATTACAGCAGGAGGCGATTCTGGGTTCGCGGAGTCATGCCGGAAAGTTTCGGTGTTAGATCCTCTGTCCTCGCCGACTGGCTCCTTGGAATCGTTCACCAGCGATAATCGTCGACCTAACACCGACTCCAGCCACGCTCTGACGTCCTGTATGTACAAAGCCACATTTCTACCCGCTCGATACTTCTCCTGACCAAGATGCGGCATCCCACTGGGCAGTGGCTCAACCATCATCCTCCGCCTATACTCGGCCCTGTCCTGCCTCGGGATCCACGGCGGATAGTTCTCCCATCGCTTGTCGAACTCCTCCTCGTGCTTCTTTATCCGTGTATTGAGCTTGGCGCATTTAGCAACCATTTCAGCGGAATGCACGCTTTTGTTGCGGGTGAGAGTTGACTGTCTGAACGGTTCGACGGTGTAGCCTAGAGCGGCGGCGCGGTTGCGTGCGGCTTGGGCGCAGGAAATAGTGTCGCGGGGTCCGTTGGTCATGTTGAGGACTTTGGAGGAGTAGGAGCGGTCGTGGGTAGGTTCGCCGGATGGGGGGTCCATGATGAATGTCGGTTGTGTACTAGACAAGTTGGAAGTTCTCACCGGCTTCTCGATGGCTGGCCGCTTGATGGCACGTTTGTTTGGTGTTGCAGCTGTGGTGGTGGTCGTCTTCTCGCTTCTGCTTTCACGTTCACCTTCACCTTCGCTACTTTCATGTTGGCCCTCACCTTGGCACTGGCGTTGGCTTTCACGTTGGCCTTCACGCGAGCCTTCACCTTCGACATCATAATCCTGCCTCTTCCTCTTCTTGCCTGCAATTTTCTCCATGACAACCGCGTTCGCCACGCTCGCGTCCGGCTCGTTCATAGGAGTGCCCACCTCCGCCTTCTTTGGGATACCACCTTTCGTGCCGCTCTCCAAGCGCAACTCGGGCTCGTCAACGGCAGTGTTAGCAACATCCACCTTCGCTTTCTTCGCAACACCACCATCATCCGCGCTGACACTCTCCTCATCGTCCACGATCAGCGCACTCTTCCTCTTCTTATGCCTCGTCGACTCGAACTGAAGCCATTCGGTAGGCGTATCATCGGTCAACTGATAGATGGACCCTTTTGAGCGGTATTAGTGGGATGTCGTGCTAATTGGCAATGGTGAATGTACTGACCTTTCCACGAATACGTTGGCCCCTCGACTGCCCCTCTCTCACCATTCAATATGGCTTCGTTGGCATCGAGGCGCAACTTCTTAAGCTCACGTTGCTGTTTCGCGGTCAAGGTTGAGGGGCCGGCTTGTTCGTTGTTGTTGACGGGCTGAGAGGGGAGGGAGTGACGTGTTGTTACCATGGCTGTTGCTCAACGATGCTGTACTTTAAAGAGAAGTTGATCAAGTTTGGCATGATAGATTTGAAGAATGTGGCATCATGTTTGATCGTCGTGAGACAACAATGCGGGAGTATAAGCTTCATGTTTCATTCACACGCGCGAGCTCCAGCCATGTGCCTGACAAGCCACATCCCACATCCCCGCGGCGATCCTGCAGCCAACCATCGCCACTGACTCGGTCAATCGTTAGCCATGTGCTGTACTACAACGATCCCTTATGGCCTGTGCTACCGATCTGGAACTGCACTTGAGTTGTTACCTAAGCAATTTGGATATTCACCAACAGCATCGAGTACAAGTTAATGCTTGTGTGAGGTTTGGTCTGAGCGATGACTCGGCATCGACTTGAGGATCCTACTTCCTCACGCACTAGAGGGAGAAGTTGATTGATGACGGTATCAGCATATCGCACCGTCGACAACGAACCACGCGCGCCGGTACACGCTGACGAACCTACAAAGACCCTCCGAATGTTCACATATGGTGACAAGGCGGCCTGAGGAGGGATTGCAGCCTTCCCACGTTTGTCGATGCCCACCATGACTGCCATAAGCCTACTTCAACAGTTGGCGGCAGAAATCTGGCATCGAGCGCGGAGCAGCCATAACCGCTGTTCTTTCCACTGAAGGTGATGGCACTTTGCCGGACTGATGGCTTACAATTGTTCCCCATGCAGCACTACTCATGGTGGCCACACAGTGAGTAGCAAGTGGACCCGTGTCACTGGTCGGGATGGTGGCGTGGCTTCGGCTCCAATATGATGGCCTGGCTACGAGAACGTGGAGACAGTTACCGTGAGAATGTGGATTCTCACTGCACCGCCACAAGCCTTTGGCGTTCGAGATGCGAGCTATGACCAGCGCCATGCCGACACACCCCTGCATGCGATCATCATCGTCAACCGTTTCTTGGAAAGTCTTCGTTGCGGCATCAGACACACCACCGTTTTTCCCACACACCCTCCCTGTCTCCTGCCTACAAGTCACTCCTTGATACTGCATCCGCACTGACACTCGCTGGCCGCATTGCATTCTTTTCCAACCACAATCACTATCACATCAATCACTGACTGTCGTCATCTTCACTTCTACTGCGCGGAACTCACCGGAAAACCTTCGCTTCATTGAAAAGACGACCACACGACCATCATGCGCACCGCATCCATAGCGACCAGCTCCCTCCTCGCCATCAGCTCCGTCTACGCCCTCCCAGAGATCTCGATAGGGAAGCGGGATGCCGGTCTGCAGCAGTCGCCAGCAGCCAAAGGCGCAGTAGCGAAAAAGCTGGCGAAAAGGCAGAGCGGGACTCTACAGACAACCGTCTACGACATCCTCGACTACAGCTACGGCGGCGCCTACTATGCCAACATCACTGTAGGCACACCGCCGCAGAACCAAGTCGTCATCGTGGATACCGGGTCATCCGATCTTTATCTTGATGCATCCTCCGCGCCCGCTTGCAATGGGCCGGAAACGGCGTACAGCTGCCGCGGAGGCACATTCGACCGCAACTCCAGTAACACCCTCAAGATCGTCGAACCGGCACCCGCATTCAACACATCCTTCGGCGACGGCTCGACCGCTGTCGGCCCGTTCGCAACGGACGAGGTCTGCGTCGGGTCCGTATGTGTCTCGAATGTACAATTCGGTATCGCAGAGGAGGTCAACTCCACCAGCGGCTTCGCCGTAGGCCTGCTCGGCCTCGGGTATTCCGAAAACGAAGCAACCAACACCATCTACCCCAACCTCCCGGAGGTGCTGAAGAATGCAGGCGTGATTAGCAGCCGGCTGTACTCCGTCTTCCTCAATGACTTCGCCGCAATCTCCGGCTCCATCCTCTTCGGCGGCATTGATACCAGCCGCTTTTCCGGCGCACTGGCGACCCTCGACTTCCTTCCTAGTGCGCGGAGCGGCGTAGTCGACGCATTCATCACGACCGTCACCGCCGCTTCGGTGACGGTGGGTGGCACGAGCACGAAACTGTTCTCCGGCGGCCACAACTCCGTCCAGGCGTACCAATCGTCGGATCCCGCGCTTCCGGTTTTGCTCGACACGGGTTCGACGGCGTGGAGTGTCGATGAGAGTATCTACAACCAATACTTCGCCAAGCCTTTCTCTTGGGTGGATGACCAGGGCTTGTGCTCGTGCAGCCATCAGAATGACGATACGTCCATCACGCTTGAGTTCGGTCTGAAGGTCAACATCACCATCCCCATTCGCGAATTCGTGGTGCCGATCTATAACGCCAGCACCAACACTGCGATTCCATACGGCAACAACCAGGGCGACGCTTGTGCGTTCCTGATCTCGCCCTCGGAGTCAACCGGGCAAGGTACGCATGTCCACACTCCCTAAACCTCACATATCTCAGAACACCATCACTAACACAACCCCTCACGTAGGCTTCCAGCCCATGGGCGACGCCATCCTCCGCAGCATGTACGTCGTCTTCGACCTCGACAACGGCCAAGTCTCTCTCGCCCAAGCCTCCCTCAACTCCTCCACCCGCTCCAACGTCGTTTCCGTCGGCGCGGGTCCCTCAGGAGTCGCATCCGCTCTCCGCAGCGCAAGCAGCACCGTCTCATACCTCCCCGCCTCGACAAGCCAGACATACAGCATCGCCCCTTACGTCACCGGAGCGGGATCGTTTGCTACGTCGAGTGCCGCTACGCCAGTGGGTACGGCCACGGGCTCGCGTGCTGTGCCGTTTGATGCGCAGGTCTCCGTCAGTGCGATGGGGATTGTTAGCGCGGCTCCCGCGAGCGCGGCGACCGCGACCGCTTCGGCGCCATCGGGTAGTGCGTCGAAGAGTAGCGCTGCCGCAACGGGGACGGTGGTACGAGGGGCGTCTGGCGTGGTTTGGGTGCTTGGGGTGGTGGTGTGCTCAGTGTTACTGGGTGGTGCATTGATTCTGTAAACGCCTGGAGAGGCCTGTGAATGGCACAGAATAGATGGCGACATGACATTGCGTTGCCTTTGCTATCCTCCCTTATTCTTCACTAACATCACCTCTGTGAGCTTATGGGTTCGCCTGCACATCGTCCTTACCATGTCCACCATCTTCCCATCCCCTCTGTATCTCAGGGCAAGAGGATGCGGATGGTTTCCGCACATGAAGCATGAAGCCTCCTCCCCTTTCGAGACTGGATCTTGATTCTAACATTTCATGTACCGACCGCATCACGCTCTCTAGCTCTTACAGTAACATCAATCCAGATATATGCATTGTGGAGCTTTAAGAGTAGGAATGGCGCGTGAAGAGTGGAAAGTAGTCCCACTGTATTGTTATCGCTGATCATCATTACCCACCATCAAACCTCCGGACACCAAGCCCGTTCAGGCAGGTTGCATACCATCACCGAAACTTTGGACCACTGACGCTACCACACGATAGGAAGCTGCTGTTTCGTCTGTAACACCTGTAAACTAAGAGGGTCATGTCGCAATCGGATCTGCGGTGACGGTTCGTTGACACGAACGCTACGGGTGCTCCACCCGGTTGAGAAGCCGGTATCGTAGAAGGTCCACTGTAGAAGGTCCACTGTGACCGGAGTCGTGGAGAAGATGTAGGTATATCTCGCTCGTCTGCCGCCTACCTTCAGGGCCGGAAATTGAAGCCGTGTGCGTTTGTACGAGACTGACCGCCGTGATGAAGTCGGTGGGTTTGCTTGCTACTGCCCTTGGCGCAACCGGCCTGGTTCTCGCACAAGGACCAGGACATGGCGGTTACGGCGGCAGCGGGCATGGTGGACACGGCATCATTGGTGGGCATGGGCGTCGAGGAAACGGTGATGGCAACGGCAACGGCTATGGCAAGATGGGGCATTGGTATATGCCCAATCCTTCCGATCCGGCGCCTGCGTCTACTGGCAACGCCACCTTCACCCAGGTTCGTTACGCCGAAGATCATGAAACTTGCTTACTTGCTGTCTGGGATATGGCTCACGGTTTTGCCTCCTTGATGTTGTAGTTGATTGACCATACCGATCCATCCGTGGGAACTTTTGAGCAGTTCTATTACTACAGCACCGAGTTCTGGGGAGGTCCGGGCTCGCCGGTCATACTCTTCACGCCGGGAGAGATTAACGTCACTGGTGTGCTTCGCAATCAGCAGCAAGGCTTCGTAAGAACGGCAGGCTGATGTTGCCACAGGGTACCAGAGCTACCTTACCATCAACCGCACGACCGGAGTGCTTGCTGAGAAGATCGGTGCGGCGGTGATTGTGCTTGAGCATCGGTACCGACACTCAGCATGTCTTCGGCCGCTATACATATCGCTAACAGAAGTGTTCGCTGCATTTCAGGTACTGGGGCACCTCAACGCCCTTCACCGTCTTGTCTTCGGCGAATCTCACATACTTGACGCTCAACCAATCAATCTACGATCTGACTCACTTCGCCAACACTGTGCGATTGCCCTTCGCACAGCATGGCAGTAACGCCAAGCAAGTTCCGTGGGTGTTCATGGGAGGCTCGTACAGCGGTGCTCTGGCAGCGTGGACCGAAAGCGTGGCGCCAGGTGAGTTTGTGATCATGTGGTGGATGTTTTCAGCAGCTGACATTGAGCAAGGCACCTTCTGGGCTTACCTAGCATCCTCAGCGCCGGTCGAGGCGATCTCAGACTACTACGGCTACTTCCTCCCCGTCCAACTCGGCATGCCCCAAAACTGCTCCAAGGACGTTTCGCTCGTGATCGAGTACGTCGATGGGGTTTTGACTAACGGTACCGACGACGAGGTCTATGATCTCAAGGCTATGTTCGGACTACAAAACGTCACGCACAATGACGACTTTGCTGTGGCTTTGGAGAACGGTCCGTGGTTGTGGCAGGGCAACCAGTTCTATACCGGCTACAGCGCCTTCTTCCAATGGTGTGACGCTGTTGAAGGTGTCAGTAATGGCAGTACGGTACCGGGAGCAGAGGGCGTTGGTCTTGAGAAGGCCTTGGCGGGCTACGCAAGCTGGTACGATCCCGCCCACTCTTCCTCTTTCTGGCAGCTCGAGTGATTACAGACTCTTCTAATGCTTCGTAGGATGAATCAGACCTTCTTACCAGGGTACTGTGAGAGTTACGGCTATGAGGTGTTCAACGGCACATACAACACTTATTGCTTCGACACCTACGACCCAACCTCGCCGATGTTCACTGATTGGAGCCTATCAAATACCGTGGACAGACAGTGGGAGTGGTTTCTTTGCAATGAGGTACGAGGCAAAGACTTCAACAGTTGTCCGGTACAAAATCGATGCTGACATTCGGCAGCCATTCGGCTACTGGCAAGACGGCGGGCACGGCACGACCATTGTCTCCTCACTTGTCACGCCGGAGTACTGGACCCGACAATGCGGACTGTATTTTCCGGAGGTTGATGGAGTCCAGTGAGTGCTTCGTCAAGGTTTCTGAACCCGCTCCACACCGCTCATGTATTGCGCAGGTACGGCATCGCGCTTGGCAAGACCGAAGATGAAGTCAACGCTTTCGATGGTGGCTGGTACATCGACAACAGCACAAGGCTCGTGTATACGAACGGAGGGTGAGTGGCCCTCGAACACTGTCGGCGCAGGGCAAGGTCATCGCTGATCATTCCAGATACGATCCTTGGCGTGAAGCATCTGTCTCGAGTGATTTGAGGTTCGTCAAAGTACAGAGGACGGCTGAGGGACAATGCTGACAGATACACTCATTCGCATCTCAGGCCAGAAGGACCGCTCCAGTCAACCCAGCAGGTTCCCGTCAATTTTGTGCCAGGCGGCTTCCACACCAGCGATCTCATCACCCGGAATGGCATGGCAAATGCGAGCTGCCAGACCGTGATCGATGCAGAAATCAACCAATTGGCCGCATTCGTGGCAGAGTTCAAGCGGTATTGATCAAGAGCGATGCCCGGGACCAGTTGATAGAGCGCATACATGACGCAGACGTCAGCTCCGCCGGACCCGCGTGCTCTCGCTTCGACCGAGTTATAGTGCGACTGCCGCCAATGGAGCGTTAACGCAGGCCTGAGTCTGACTTGCGTTAGGCCAAGCCGATCAATAACGATGCTCGAAGAAGCAGAGCACATACCGGGTAGTCTGACCCACAGCCTTCGCAAGCCTTTGCGTGCTTCGAACGGTATCTGACGGCTAGAAGACCATAATCATGTTTGCTGTGCTCTCCTTCTTGTTCGCTCGCCGAGCGCTTGTACCGTGGCGGATGTTTCCCGACATCCACGCTCCAATGTGAATCCCCGAGCCGCATCGTTCATCTTCTCGAAGCGTGACTTAGTGCTTGCTATGCTTAGGGCAAGAAACTATACGGTCAATACTGGGTAAAGCAAAACGAGGATGTCGTGGTGACTCTGTCAACACAAGCTTATTCGTTGGTCGTGTGCGTGCGGAGCGTTTGATCGGGTTATGGTCAGAGGTCTAATCAGCACGGGAGAGACAAGCCATGACCCATGCTGAGACCAGCATCGTTGCGAGCTCATAATCCTACAGCATTCATAACATGACGTACACATGAGCGGTAAGCCTTTCAATTCCGAGTCTCGAGGACAGCCGATCGCGGAAGGAACCTCCTACGCTGCCGCCTTGATCTCGCCACCCGCCTGCTTCGCGGCTTCGCCAAGCTTGAAGACGATCTTGTGCACTTTCCGCGCTTCAAAGTCCTCATAAGCCTTTGGAGCTTCCTCCAGCGGCATCGTCTTCCCGCACAAGAACGCAACCTTCTTCTGCTCCTGCACTAGCAACTACGGAGCAAGCAGTCAGCGATGTCTTTAAGCAGCAAGCATGGCCGGAGGGCCTCTGACTACGTACCTTGAGGGCGTCCTCGAAGATGCTGCGCACCGGACACCGGCCGAAAGCCACTAAGAATCCGAACCATTAGCGTTTTTCAAGCAGCCAGGTCTCTGCTCAATGGTATGCGTACTGGTAACATTCTTGCCGTAGCACAGCAAACCATTCAGTGGTATCTGCTCGGTATGCACGCCGATGGACGATATGGAGCCCCACGGCCGTATCATGTCGAATGCAAGCATGAAGGCGTCAGCGTGGCCGACACACTCCATCACCTACAAAGTACATGGTGGAACCGTTAGCGATTCACGAAATGGTAGATAAGGCTGAAGCTTGTCGGTTACGCACCACATCCGCACCGCGCCCACCAGTGGCTTCCTTGATCTTTGCCACTACGTCGTCCTTGAGATTGATCGTCTTCGCACCCAGCTTCTCCGCTTGCTCCAATCGCTCTGGGACGCTGTCGACGGCGTAGACTACAACCAGAACGTGGTTCCGTTAGCGATGACCAGGACGGCGTGAGTAGACTTCGATTGCGCACCGGTATCTACCATTGTGAGAGCGCATGTGATCGCACATATGCCAACCGGTCCGCATCCGATACAGACAGCGGTGAACTCCTTGCGATCTCGGTCGGTCAAGTTCTTCAGGAAACGGCTCGCTGCGAAGTAACCGGTCGGGAAGATGTCTGCCATGAGCACGAGCATCTCCTCGGGAATGTCCTTGGGCGTCAAGACGAACGTGGAGTCGGCGAGCGGACATCGCACATATTCAGCTTGGCCTGGGAGGCTTATCAGTGCCGTCCTGGACTACACACGATACTGGATCCGCACGTACCGCCATCGATCTGCACGAAGTCGAGACCCAAACGTTAGCGCAGTCAATGTGGTGTCCAGAAGGTGGGCAGCTGTACCGTATTCGCAGGCACCGAGTTGCCGAAAAGCTCGCCTTTGCTACACCGGGATGCTTGGCCTTGAGCGAGCAGTCAGTGACACCGGTCACCTTACGGAGCCCAGCCATCATACCTCGAACGCAGTAGAAGCATTCTCCACAAGCTGCGACCATGTCAGAATTCATCTCACCGTTGGGAGAGCAGCACAGCGCAGCTCAGTGTACGGACCTGTGTAGAACGGCACAACAACCTGGGACGCTCAGCACATCGCCTTCCCCAACTTCCTACATCTAGTCGCAGCTCACCTTGTCGCCGATATTGAACTTCTTCACATCATCTCCCTTCTCCACAATCTCTCCAACAAACTCGTGCCCAAGGATGAAGTCGGGCGGACACTTGAGGTGGCCTCGGTACGGATGCAGGTCGCTGCCACACAAAGCGGTGCTGGTGACCTTGAGAACAGCGTCCGTGGGCTTTTGGATCTTTGGGTAAGGCCGATCTTCGACAGCGACCTATATTATAGTGCGTCAATGGCGGCCATCAAGGTCGTATGAGCTGCAGCGGACCTTGTAGTCACCCTTCAAGACCACCGCACGCATGGTCTGGGGAGGCATGATGGTGGTCGAATGCTGGTCTCGGATCTTGCTATCCTTTCCCTTTCTCCCTGTAGACACCAATTACAGGACGAAGCAACGATGCTACAGCCATCCTGCCTCGTCAAGCCGAGTGTG
This sequence comes from Baudoinia panamericana UAMH 10762, assembly GCF_000338955.1. Classification (NCBI taxonomy): domain Eukaryota; kingdom Fungi; phylum Ascomycota; class Dothideomycetes; order Mycosphaerellales; family Teratosphaeriaceae; genus Baudoinia; species Baudoinia panamericana. The sequence continues at coordinate 40,260 of NW_006911273.1, read as the reverse complement.
ATCTCACACCCACAACCCCGCACAATGACAATCAAAGTACCGCGGGACAACGAACGTGGAAGGTTGTCGTGAGCCTCGATGGTGGGGTCAAATGTGGCAGATGCAGGGCTCGCTCGCTCGGACGTGGGGAAGCCGAGCCTTGGAGTATGCCTCGCATTTGCACTGCATACAGAACTCTTGGATGAACGAGTCATGAAGAGTAGCTCGTAAAGACACAAACAGCACTGAATGTCGCGTCTTAATACCAGGATGCGTCGGTGCTTCTTGTCCCACTGCAACGGTAGCACTCCCACCCACCACCACCTCGCTTCTAGGTTGTCTGAAACCCTGCCTCACCAACAGACTTACCTCAAGCTCCATACACCTCCAACACCCCCTGCGCATACCTCCTCGCCGTCTCCATAGCATCTCTCCCGAACGGAAAGAAAGCCTGCCACTGTTTTCCCACCGCCCACCCCTCCCTTCTCACCATGTCCACCGCAATGCCAGCAACCTTCGCCAAATCAACAGGCCCGTTCCCCTGGATCTACAAGTCCACCCGGGTTAACATGTCATGCAGAGGCTGGCAGTGTGTCTCTCCCGTCCGGTCTGACGCGGCAATCTGGTCCGCGGCCAGCTCCATGCTAGCCGTGTGAGCGGCTTCAAGGTCCATTCGTGAGTGGAGTGTGAAGTCATCTCGTTGCGGTACATGCCGGGATCGACGGTGATCACCTCTGAATAGCCGAGCGGCGCGGTTTCCGCGACAGAGTACGTTGGTAGTCGGTCGAGGCAGAGCTTGCTGGCAGCATGGGCCGTAAAGCCTTGGAAAATGACCCAGTACGGGTCCACGCCGCACCGCATAAGCTTCTGCGACAGTAAGGCCAGGGTCCCGCCCGAGTGGCTGCAGGGTACACACCGTTACTCGAGTGAGCGGCCCCTCCCGCGCCGCCGGATGTGAGGCATGATTGATTGCAGATGGTGGAAGTCTGAAAATATAGGTATGCAGCTGCGCAAGTCGAGTCTCATACCTATAGAACCAAAATCAGCCTCGCTCCACCCGCGCCCGTGCTCAATAGCCAGACATACGGCACCTCCTCCATGGACGGCTACCCCGAATAGCCCGCGTTGGCCAGCTCGGTACTACAGCCTGTTACTATCCAGACAAGCTGCTGTTGCGGCATGGAAAGGCGCCATGATAACTAGGATAGCGATACAAGTAGCGGTGCTGGGTTGAGGCGTCGGAGGGTGGAGAGTAGCGGACGCAGGAGGTGACACGCGCGCTGTTCACCTTGGCGGAGATGGCTACGTCTAATGGACTGTCGTACAAGCTCATGCAATCGTCAACGGCTCTTGTGCAAGGCCGGGACTGGAACATGCTCGACTGATCGCAATCAGGCGGCCGGTATGATTGCATAAGATTTGCGCGAGACCGGAATCCTGCGGTTGGAGTCCGCTGACAGTGAAGCTCAGCTTGCGCCTTGCGCTTTGCCCCTCAGCCGTGAGACTCGTTGTCGTGCCGTGATGGTAATTCAATGATGCTTCTTGCACAATGCTAGGCGCCGCTGTCGTGCTTGGGTCGCGGAAGGCGCCGGAGTATAACCCAACCATTCCTGTAGCGTGGTTGGCGTCGGGCTGCCCTTATCCACCGTTTATAGTCGTGTATAAATTATAGGCTATGCGTGCGTGCTTGGGAAGGGGTCAAGAAGCGACCGATCATTCAACAGCACTCCCGTCGGCCACACCCTCTTTCTCCTCCTTCTCCCCAAAAGCCGAGAACTGCACAAAGATGATGGCATCCTCCACCATCGTACCCAAGCTCCCAATCAGCCACGGCAAGTTAGTGAGGAAGTAGTCTCTCTGCACGCTGTGGAAAAGGATGCCAGCACCGTACGTCGCATTACCGATCAAGCTTAACACGAAGAAAAGCAAACTCAGTCCATCGCAGCTTCGTTCGCGTTGGTTCTTGACAATCTGCGGAATGCGTGCGCCGAGATAGCACACAGCCGAGGCGTAGCCCAAGATGGAGGCGCCGAGGGGTGTGGGCTCGCCTCCGTCTTCTCCGCCTACGGGTGTCGGTCGCCATGCGCCGGTCTTCCATGCGATGGCCCAGCCTGCGGCGCCTACCGCGAAGATCAGCACGACCGAAATGGTGTTCTTCAACGCCGCACGTGAGCGAGACGGTTCCTCGGTGATCCGGTCAAGGGTCGCAACGCTGGCAGCACGGTCGCCATGCGGATGACGGTGCCCAGAAGTACCACTGCTTGTTCGCCTTCTACTGCCAGGTAGACCCAGATTGTCGTCGCGAATGTCCGTCATGCTGTTTCCTCGCTTGGTCGCGCGCATGCTCTTCGGACTCGTAATGTCACCGTTGAGCAGCGGCGTCTCCTCCCTCGGCATGCCATCCGCATGTCCATCTACTTTCGCCTCCGCTTTCTCCTCACGCCGCCGATTCAGTGAATTGTAGTACAAGCACTGCCCAATTAAGATAGCATCGGCGATGCAGAAGTAGACCGCCAGCGCAATGACAGTTGGCACGAGACCAGCCCATACTGCACCAGCGAGATTGGTGATATCGCCCACAAGCCAGATGGCCAGGAAGGTAAGGCTGATGCCTTCGGCGCTGCCTTGCTGGTAGTTTTCCACCAGCTGAGGCACGAGAAGAAAGATCCAGGCAGCGAGGGAGATGGAGCCGGTAACGCCGGAGAGTGCTTCGTTCCAGGTTAGCGGGATAGGGTCGGGCATGGCGGAGGCGTGGCAGATGCTATAACGCACTCCTGCTCTACATTCTAGCGAGCAATGGCACACATTAGACATACACGATCAGGATTAGTCGCGACTGCATGACTCGCTGTCTGGAAATCGAAATGGGAATGAGGCACGCGAGCAGCCGCCTTGGCATGGCGGAGCCAATCTGAGATCACAACCCGATCGAATGTACATGATACCGACCTGCGCGGGGTCTTCACTCTGACTTCCTCCGAGAGGGGTTCGATGTGAGACTGAAGAACTTGCTGTTTACCTAGCATACATTGTGCGGTCAAAACCCCAATGATTATCCACCCATCAGAACGTAGAAGCGTCAGGATCAATCGGCTCAAGATCCCCTTTTCCCTTGAAATGTTCCACGATATTAGCCTGCTCAGTAAGCATAAAGCGCTCGCTCTGGCTGCCAATCTTGGCGAGGCCTCTCCACCGCTCGAGATCCTTGGGGTTGCGCTTGTTGCCATGCGCATCCTCTGCATTCTCCCAATGCCCTCGGGAAAAGCCCAGCAACGTCGAGATCTTCTGGTTCTTGATGTCGTAGACTAACGAGCAGATCGTTCCGGTCTCCTCGAGCCAGTTGCACTGCCAGATCTCGCCCGGCCGGATGCATTGGTAGGTGCAGGTTTGGTAGTTGATGCGACCTGCCATTGGCCCTCCATGGATGGCGTAGACGATGCGGTTGGCGGAGAAAAACCACATCTCGTACCGCCACTTTTCTGGCTCTCCAGTCTTCGGGTTCTCCGCATCGTAATCGTAGATCAGGTGGACATCCTTGATATCAGTGTCGAATGACGGGTGCAATGGCGTGTTTGTCAGGAAAGCTGGGTATTGCGGCATGTTGTACGACGTGTGATTTGTTGCGTGCGGGGGTCAAGTTGTCTGCGAAATCAATCTTTCTTGAAACCCTGCAGATGTTCTGAAGAATGACATGATAAGTCTCGAGGATGGAAGCTTCTTATATTTGAGAGTCGACTGAGTGGCAAGACCCTCTAAGACGACGTTGTAGAGCTTGGAAGCTTTCGTGTCGGATACGCGCGGAAGTGCTCGGCAACCTGTCTTTGACGGGACGCCATACCGGTAAGCATGCCAATTGCATGTGCGCACAACATGAGCAAACTAGAGTGCCTGACTCGATTATGCCCAGACAATGTCTTGCATGCTGTCGGAAAGCATCTCAGAGGCGGGGACGGCAGCTTGCGCTTCCGTGATGCCACCGTCTGAGCACGCCTGTACACGAGTAGCGATGGACCTTCGGCTAACTCTTCGGGTACCAATGCGAGAGTATTGCTTCAAGGTGTTTTACCCGAAGTGCTTGCCGCAGCCAAGTAAAAGGTTCAAGATTTGAGACACTAACTAATGGCCGAGTAACTGTACATTATTGATATTGAAAGCTATTCTGTAGAACCTGGTTTCCGATCAGTATCCTAAAAGTGAGAGACAAGGTGAGCAAATTCCCGAAGTCGTAGCACTGTGCGAGTGTGAAGGCTGCAGCTTCTCAACCTAAGTATATATGGCATGCCAATTGACCAACTTACAGGCTACAATCCCGACTACCACCATCCAAATGGCTCCGACACTAAACTATGTCTTCTCCCTCCATGTTAACCTAGCACCACCCGTCGACCTCGGCCCCTTATCCGCAGGTCACAGAAGATACATCCCCATCACCGGTGGTTCCATCAAAGGGACACGGCTGGAGGGAATCATATTGCCAGGCGGAGGCGACTGGAATGATGCACAAGTTGATGGGAGCTACCACATGCGAGCAGAATATGTGCTCCAAGCCAATGATGGAACATCGATCTTCATCCATAATGAAGGAGATGCTCGCAACGATGCGTCGTCCGGTTGGTATGCACGAACGGTCGCCAAGTTCGATGTCAAGGAGGGCCCGCATGCTTGGTTGAAGAAGTCACTCATCATCGGCGAACAGCTTCCACCTCCACCTTCTCTCGCGTTTGTCGAGTTCAATTTCTACGAGGTGCTGTAGAAGCGAAGAGAATAAGAAATGCTACGGGTGACTGCGCGCTCACAGCCAAGCTTCTCAATCACATCACCTCCTCACCCATCCTACGTATTACTTGCAAGCCGGGCACCTCCAGTTCCAGTGGTGCGCGCTCTCTTTTGTCCACGTGCTCGGCCTCATGTACTCGTCGTGAGATGCACTTGCATTACCCTCGTGAACGCGGCCCAAGCTGCGCAAACCCTAATAACGTGTACTCATCCGCTAGGAGAGCCCACTGCTTTCTCATATAACGAAGTTGTCAGCCTGGACTATTGCCGCTCCATGTGGTGTCTGACTGTCATCCGCCTCTCCAATCGTATGCAGGCTACCGTACGGATTTCTTCGCGGTTATGCGCGGCCGCGCAGCGTCTACCGTGAATGTCGCATATCGCGCTCCGCTGATCGAGCGGACCACGCAGTCATTGCGGATGCTTGACGGGTGTGACTGGGCCTTGAGATCAGCAACTCCCGTTTCTACCAACCACTCACTTGATGTAGAGTCTACCCGCTAGTTTCGGCTGTGCGACCCGATGCCCTCGGTCTCGGTTCCGGAAGACAGATTGATCCGCGGCTAGCTCGAGGGCCGCGCCACCATTCTCCGACACACTTTATTGGAGGTGGTTGGCAGTGGCACTTGAACTCGGTACCTTCGCAGGGACTCGTCACGATGTGAGACCATTGTAGTTCCGCTGGAGCTCCGGTCAGAGCTATATGTTCTGAACACTCTCGTTGACGCTTAGTCCTCGCATCATCTCCAATCCCACCGTAACAATCGTATTCAGTGTCACCATGGAAGGTAATAAGGCCGATCTTTTCGAGGCCGTCCGCAATGTACGCCAGATGATTGCTCAGACCTTGCCCGCATCTACGACCCATCAGGATGAGGTGCTACAGGTGCCTTCCCGCGACACCGGCAGGTCCATCAAGGTCCACGTCTACCGGCCGAAGAATGCCACTTCGCCTAGCCCCGTACTGATCAACTTCCACGGAAGCGGTTTCGTGATCCCTATGCATGGATCTGATGACGAGTACGCTGTCCGCGTTGCGAAGGATACGCCGTACACCGTCCTTGATGTTCAGTATCGACTGGCACCCGAGAACCCGTTTCCGGCGGCTCCTAACGACGCTGAAGATGTGGTAAGATGGGTTCTTGCACGGCCGAATGAATATGATCCCAAGCATGTGTCCGTATCTGGATTCAGCGCCGGTGGAAATCTAGCCCTCGGACTGGCCGGGCATACCATTCCTCAAGGCACCTTCCGACATGTCATAGTCTTCTACCCGCCTACCGATCTGACTTTGAAGCCTCACGAGAAGACCGCGCCCGACCCCTCTGGGAAGCCTATACCGGACGAGCTGTCCACACTCTTCAACAACAGCTACGCGCCGTCCCCGCCGCACGATCCGAAGAACCCTCTTCTCTCACCAGCACTGATCCCGGCAGATCGTTTCCCGGACAACGTGCTCGTTATCACCTGTGCCTGTGATAGTCTTGCGCCGGAGACGGAAGGACTTGCGGAGAGAATAAAAGCCGTACCTGGAAAGCATCTGGTACATCGACGGTTAGAGAAGTGCGATCACGCATGGGACAAGTCATATCAGCCAGGAACCGTACAGGAGAAGGCGAAAGATGAGGCTTATGATCTCGCGGTCGAGATGTTGGGTAGATAGGCTATCTTTCTGTAAGCTATGCAATGCTGGGTAGTCACATTTCCTTTCCTCTGATATAGCACGCTACTTCAAGCACTGAGAGTGTCTAGCCGCCACCACAGCTATGGAATGCACATCTAACTTACTGTCATCGTGCTTCGCCACTCACTCTGTCCACCGTCCTCGCTTAACGTAAATTCACCGTCACCGCAGTCTAGCCGCACGAGTATCGCCTGTTCTTTTGCCACTACCTATGATTATAGCTTGAATAAAGTGAGCATGTTTTGTACGACACACGTCGAAGAGGGTATCCATGTCTGCGTAGTCTCTTGCGCTGATGGCAACCCTCCGGAGCTCAGTATTCTCAGCGTTCCACACCATCGTCGCCATTTACGGCACTGCAGCTTGAGCCGAACTGCCGTCCATCTACTGGCCCTACATCACCTGCAACGTGCCTTTGGGCTCCATTCGGAGCGTTTGTGAATGAGCGGAGAGTTCAAACCCTCGAGAGGTAAGCGGAGCTAGTAGGGTGCGCCGAGCTCGGGCCGAAACGGCCGAGCTCTCAGCTTCGATCTCTTGTTTGACATTGCCCGGAATGGAATATGCTGTCGCTGACTGCTCGATTAAGAAGAGTCCTCAACTACTCCACGGAGGAAGCATGCAACTGTGGTCCGGATCAGACGGCTGGTCAAATCCACTGGTGACCAGTGACTGAACATATTCTGAGCCCATACCGTCACTCACGCCCCAGCTGTGGCCCCCTATGTCCTACATATCGCGTGAGCAGGCGAGTCGCCACAACAGGCGCGAACACAGACCATCGCCGGGTCAAAAAGCGAAAGGCCGCTGCGAAGGGAGCATTACCAAAGATTTTTGCAGCACAGCGACGCGCCCTGAAGGTGCTTGTCTCCAAGAAAGTCTCCCAGAGGAACGCAGTGCTGTATGAACAAAACGCGGCCGACTCGCCGCTCCTCGGTCTACCTCCGGAAGGCCGCAATCGTATCTTGGGCTTTCTGTTCGGCGGCAAATTAGTCCACATTCACGTATGGACGTGCGACCGTGTTTCCTCGCCCGCTCCAAGCGCGCTCCTCACTTCAGATCCTGCTTCTGCACCACCACACCCTGCGTCTGCGTCGCCAAAGCATTAACCCACACCGCCAACCTCTGCCCAGCCTTCGTAATCCTGTCCTCTACAATCGGCACAGCCGCAGCATAATACTCGCCACCGAGATCGTTACTTTCTAACCAGTCCAAGCGCGGCGCAAGAACATAGTTGCACACCAGCGCGTTCGTCTCGGTGGCGTACTCGAGCACGCAATCTTGGGCGTTGTTGCTGCTGTCGCAGAGCTGGCCGTTCCGTGCTGCGCTGATGTTGAAGTTGGAGGAGCCGCCGGCGGCTTGGAACAGTTTGTCGGCCCACTCCTGCGCGGCTTGCTTTTCTTCCGGGCCTTTGGGATCGCGCTTGAGGCCGTTGAGCTTGTTGAGGATCTCCGTATCCCAGACTTCGTGCAAGTTGAGCTTCTCGGAATGCTTGCCTGCGGGTCGAAGGTCAGCTCGACGCAGGCAGCGTGCTTGATATGTCACATACCATCGAAGGACACCTTGATCTGGTTGCCGCCGCGGTCGATGGCTTCAGTGTGGAGAGGTTGATGGATGTCGCCAATGAAGTGCAACTACATGTTGGTGGTGCTCCAGTCAGCAAAGTCTCTTTCATCGGCCACTCTGACATACGCACAATAAACTTAATAGCATCCTGCCTAGTCTTGGCATCTGCGGACGAATCCTGCAACACCGCAGTCTGATTAACGAGCGCGCTGATGATGCAGCCGTTCTCTCCCTCGCAATCACGTTTGTAGTTGACATTGCAGGCGTTTGGTGGGTCATCCTGAGCGTCGATGAATTGCCAGTTCGCAGTGTACTTGTACTCCGGGTAGTTCCTCGCCTTGTCTGGCCAAACGGCAGCATCGCTGATGTCGAATGTGTCCGAAGGCCGGATCAGATCATTAACATATTGGTTGGCAGCATCGGTGAAGTAGTGCTGGGCAAGGTAGCCAACGGTGCGGTGGCCCAAATCGCCCCAGGCTACCACAAGGCTGGCGGAGCCGAGGACGGTGGTGGGGAGAATGAACTTCATACTGCTTGTGCGGGCGCTCAAAGTGTAGTAAAGAAAGGTCGCGAAATTCGGAGAGTATGAGAAAGATGAAAAATAGGCTTGAAGTTGCCACTTACCCAGCTGACCTGTGCCGCTTTGAGAAGGGAAGCTCAGCTGCCATGTCACGAAACGTAAGCCTCGTGGCGACATTCACATCCATTGGTTGTGGCTCTGCTCCAGCTCTGTTGCAATGGCAGGCTGATGATCCGGCCAGAATCGCAAGAGGTAAGCGCTTTGCAGTAAGCGTGTCCAATCGTTTGCGCAACCTGACCAACGCCATCGAAAATCTGGGCTCAGAGCTGAGGCAAGGATGGTAGGGCTGAGGCAAGGAGGGTGGCGCTGCTGGACGTTCTTTGGTGCTCATAGGGTCAGTCTTTCTGCAAGATTGAGAACTGCCGTCATTGTTTTTGGAGCCGAGAAACAAGATTACACATCGTGATTGTGTAGAGAAGAAGGAGAAGGTCCGAAGCGTTGCCGCCATTGGGCGTTGAAGTGATATCTACCTTGGTGGTTGCGGGGCGATGCGAGCCGGCGTGGCTGGAAAGCTTGAGAACCAACGGGGACGATCGACGTGTAGGCACACAAGCACCCACACCTCTCTGCGTCTGCGAGATGCCCAGAACCCAAACGATGGTGCGGGCGAACGTGCATGTGGCCACCTGCTTTGTTCGCCTGCACCATTGGTTGACACATCGGGTATCCCGTACGTGCGCAACGGAGACAGGCATACTGGCACCGAAGAAGAAGTGCTAACACCCTCCATTACCCCGGTTTTGGGTAAAGGGTAGAGACGCACATCGTCTGCAAGGCTTTCAATCTACCGTTCGTCGTAGCACTACGATGCTGTCGCAGAGGGCGATGAAGCAGCGGCGAGGAATTGGCGACTGCAGCCTGGAGTCCGCTAAACTGTGCTCGCGGTGATTGAAGTCGGTTGGTGTGACGAAAGTACCTGACTGTTACGTACGGCAGAATGCATTGGCGTCCAGTATCACGAGCAGAAAAAGTCCAAGTGCCGGCCTTTGCTGTACAATGTGCACGACAGCGTCGCACAATGAAGACAGGTCACTCGGCATGGCGGGCGGCACTTGAAGCTCGTTCGAAGGAGGAGCGTGTGGTATCAAATGCTGAATGCGTGTCATAGACATCGTGACTGCGTACACACCCATCTCCAGTTCGCCGTCAGTCATCCATCCCGCCGTCCATGGGTATCAATTCCACCAGTCGTCCACCTCCGCCTCCGCCTCCGCCTCCGCCTCACCATCTCCGTGCCAGTGCCCACTTCCGCGTACATCTCCTCTACGTTCGCCAACATCTTACGAGCTTCGGCTTCCCATAGGCTCGAACGGGAAGACCGCAGAGACGAGAGCCATCACAGCGAACAAAGCAGCCTACAAGCAAACGGATGCGAATGTCAGCAGGTTCCTCGGCATCAAAAAGTTTTGCGGCCTATAGTTGACTTACACAGATGTATATGGGCACGGGCGTCGAAGTGTTGGCGTAGGTGGCCACGATGGCAGACATAATGCCCATGAGGCGGTTGAACTAGAGTTAACATGTCAGCAATGCCTTGGCATGGTCTGAACGGTCCAGCAAAAATGATGTGCTTACAGCGATGGCTATGCCGTTACCAGTCCCGCGATGCGCGGACGGGAGAACTTCTGGAGTGTAGGCATAAAGCGTGCCGTAGTAGACGTTCTGTATAGGTCGCAAATATTAGTAAAGCTGGGCGGCGGAAAGATGGCTCAACGAGATGTAATGTGCGCGACAGAACCAGATCCGGGTGCTGCTTGAGCTTGGTGCGTCTCATACGCGAGTCATGGCACCGTTCCGGACACGGCAGGAGGTCACGTGTGCAGTGCGCCGTATATGCACGGTCAGCCGGGTGCTGCGGAGCTTGTGACCCGCAGAGAGCGCGATGGGTCGCTACATCAGCCATATGGAATCCGGGAAGAACCAGGAAAGTGTTCACCGTTTCTGCAGCGGCAAGCTGGAATCTCACGTGACGGACAAGTGCATAACACCTTGCGCATGCTGCCGCACGGACGGCGCCGCATCAAGTGCAGCAAGGCCGTAGCTGCCGCCACAGCACCACATTGTCGCCAGCACCCGGACGTAATCGCCATTTAGAAAAGGTCGGCGAGGTGAAGGCCACCACCCAGACACGGCGCATTATCGGAAGACTGTATCTTCGAGTCCAGGACACTGCCGTTTGTGCGGAGTATAGCGAAAGCCCGCCACCTAGACATAACGATGTCACGGAAGGTCGGCGAGAAGACTGCTTTCCAGCAGTATTTCGGACTTCAAAAGCTTCCGATTCCAAGGACACTGCCGCTTGCGCGGATAGTGTAGCGAAAGCCCGCCACCTAGACATAACGATGTCACTGGAAGACTGCTTCCCAGCAGTGTATCGTACTTCAATCGCTTTCGGTTGCAGGGCAAGGACACCGCCGCTTCTCGTGGAGCAGTGTAGCGTAAGCCTGCCACCTAGACATAACGATGTCAAGTCACTTGGAATCCAGAACGAGATCTGCTCCTGCCAAAAGCCTCGTGGTCGCATTCGGAATCGATGGACACCGCCCCCCGCTTTCTCGCGCGGAGCAGTGTAGCGTAAGCCCGCCACCTAGACATAACGGATGTCAAGTTCACTCGGAAGTCTCCAGAGTTACGAGATCTGCTCTCCTGCCAGAGTCCTCTCGATTGTCGCGTTCGGAAATCGAATATCGATGGACACCGCCCCCCCGCTTTCGCGCGGAGCAGTGTAGCGAAAGCCCGCCACCTTGACATGAGCGTCACGCCTACGGGCGGGGCGAGCGAGCGAGCGAGCGAGCCGGGATGCTGTGGAGTCCACCGAATGGATGATTCGTTCTTGTTCGCGCGACTATGGAATTGGAAGGATAGAGGGAAGAAAGGAAGGGAGGAGGGAGTGGACTTACTAGGAAGAAACTGATGGCCTGGTTTTGGACGTCAGTGTTCAGTGTCTGTACAGGGTGGGGATCAAGGGAGGAGTTGGACGTACCATGGTGAAGCCCAAATTCTGTGCTTCCGTTCGGACTTGCGTGTAGGCCTAGACTCACAATCTCGTGTGAGCGGAAGAGGGATGAGAAACAGGACGCGTTGGCTTACGAAGAAGAAAGCCATGGTGATTAAAGCGCCGATGATCATGACACCGCGGCGGCCCCAGAAGATCCTGGATCTGCACATCAAGCCTGCGAGGATGGGCGAAGGGATGGAACAGAAGTTGGCGAGCTGCGGGATGTGTCAGCTATCATCCCCACGTAGCCGGATGGATATTACGACGTACAGCGTAGTTGCGCCAGTTCAGATATGCACTGGTCTCGCCGAGAGCTGCTCCACGCGTGGCGAGGTAGGTTGGCCTAGCCGAACGATTAGCGGTTCCTCCCACACCATCGCGGGTCGTACTCAGGAGGTTCCGTACAAGAAGACGTTGTACAACGGGTACGCCAATCCGATGAGAAGCCAACTGAACCAGATGAGGGTAGTACTGAGACCCAATCTCCGCGTCTGGTACAGACCCTTCAAATGAATCCCGATCTCAGCGGGACTCCACTTGGACCTAGCATGCGCGGTCACAGATGCGCGCCGGCCCTGTCCGAACTGGCCGCATGCCTGAAGCTGGTCCAAGGTCAAGCTGCACGGCTTGTGGTACTTATTGGCGATAAACTGCAACGTCTCCACGGCCTCCTCATCACGGCCTTCGCCGATCAAGTATTTAGGAGTTTCGCGAAGGCGGATGACGGTAACGCGGGCTAAGGACATGACGAGGATGAGCGCACCGCTCGTGAACCAGATGTATCGCCACCCTGCGTTGTTGTTCCAGGTGCATGGATCGCCGGAGACGGAGCAGTTCCACTTGGCGGGGACAAGGAATGCCCAGGCAAAGAGACCGGCGACGAGCTGGCCTAGGCCCCACCAAGCGGCTAGAACGGTGACGAGCCATTGGTCTTTGGAAGGCAGGTACTCCAAGAATACAGCCGTGTCGAGTACGAGGTTGCCGCCGGAGCCGAAGGCTGAGAGGCAGACGAAGAGGCCGAGGACGATCCAGTTTGGCGATGCGCCAGCAACGATGCAGAAGACGCTGGATATGAGGAGGGAGTAGTTGAAGGCGTATTTTCGACCAATCACATCGGCGGATAGACCCTGTGTGGTAGTTAGTGCGACCGTTAGCGATGTCTTGTAAGCTGGCTGAAGACTGTCTGGGAGTGCATACCCAGAAGAGCGCTCCGGTCAACATGCCAACCTAGCACAATCATCAGCGACGCCGGAGGAAGCAAGCAGATGCGCCGGCTCTGTCACATACGTAGACCGCGATGGTCAAGCCATTGTGGAAAGAAGGGTTGAACTCGGCGCGCGCGGAACCAGCAATGATGGACTGGATGAGCAGCATCAAGCTGTCGACTGCGTATCCGAAGCCGTTGAGGCAGAAGAGCTTCCATTGGTACCATGTCATACCGATCTCGTCTGCGAAGCCCATCAGTACCGTCTTCAGCGGACTCCGAGCAACATATGCGATTGGACGCCTTTCTACCACGCACCAATAGCATTGTTGATCAGATGCATCTTCGCCTGTCGAGAGGTTGTTCCAACCGTTAGCACTCTTCCCAATCACAAGCACAGTTTATGGTCTGCGCTTCGTACATTCAACACCGGATCGGTATGCTCTTGGCCCAGCAAGTCTCCCTTGTTCAAACTGATATCATCTTCGCTCAGGCGAGGGTCGACCTCGCCCGCATACTTCTTCTCCTCCGCGGTCGTGGCCATGATGGCGGATGCGCCTCAAGGTCTATCGCAGAGGTTGAAGTGTGGCGATGGTTGCGTGAGCTATGAGCGACGAGCAACGCGACACGCTTGCAAGGAGATGGAAGGTGAAGGTGAAGCAGATGGTTGGGCAAAGAACAAGCCTAAGTGGTGGTCACGAGAGCCGAACCCAAGAGCGCGCAGTTTGACTTTTCTTTGCCAAATGAGCCAACGGGGTCCACCTCCAGGGCTACCTGTACGCCACGCCTAGCTGGGTTCTTCTTCTACACTGTGAACCTAAGCGGGCCATCTGCACGTGCTGCAACCAGCCAACAACGCTCAGCTCGATGTGTACTATGCTGCTAAGGTGCTAAGGTGCTATCGTCGTCATGCATGCCCGCCCTTATCTGGTGGTGTCGGGCTGATAGGCGTGTTACAGCCGCAGCAAGGGAAAAGCGCCTCGACTTGCCATGGACGGGAACGTTACAATGCGCCAACGCCAACGCCAACGCCGACGCCGACGCCAGGGTCCACAAGCGTTCCATTCCCACTTCAGTGTTGCAGAGAAAAGCGGGGAAAGCTTTGAGAGTTTGCGGCGCCCACGTGCTCGGATCAAAACGCTGTCTGTTGGAGATGGCCGTCCGTTGCCCGACGCATCCGATCCATCAACTCGAACATCTACATGTATGTGGGGGGTGCGGGTGTCTAAACTCCTAGGTACACATGGTGAAGGTAGACGGAGGTGCGGACGCAAGTGCATCATCGACCGAACGTCATGTCCTCAGATTGCATTTGCATACGAGCGTAGCTGTTAGGATCAGGAGAAGATGGTGAACCATACCTGAACAGGGTGAAGCCAGCGGAAACTCTGGTATACCTAGGCTCGCAGCGGTCGGCTCTGACAGTGCATATAGATCGTCAAATTTGGGTATAGGGTACGTTATCCCATTTGCATCGTTTCTATCATGAACATGATAAGCTAACAATCTTCTTTAGGGCGAAAGACTAATCGAACCATTGCACAAGAACACCTACTGGGTGGTTGAGAGGCCACAGAGAGCCTACTGAATACATCGTGTAACTGCGGAGTCACTTCACAATGCCAAACCTACCGCCGGCCCGTCAGAGATTTCATCCGTCAAGGCGGAATACCATTCGTCCGGAAGCCGCTGGCGACATACTTGGCTACCGATCTATATAATACGTGCCGTGGTTGTCTCCTACCTCACCTGCGTCCCGAGTCAGCTAGGTGTACTCTTTGATTTCGGTGGTACAGTCGATTGGTGACGCAGGCACGTACCACACACGACTTTCCGAGGCTGATGCATCATACGCCGCGGCTTCAGTAGCAACAAGTACATTAGCTGAAGCTACAAACCAAAGCAAGCCCTGCCTCCTCGCCCGTATCGACCGCCAGCACGTACATCGGCTCCACCACACAGGACCATGACCCGTAAGGTATCACACAAGCGTACCGCGTCTGCTCAAGGCCAACGTTTGCGCAGCACACGAACAGCCATGATAACCAATGCGCCTAGACTACATTGTATAGTCTACCTTGTCTGATACAGCATTGGCGGCTACCATAACGGATAGATGCCTGGTGTGCACGATTCGAGGCGATGACATTCGGAGCTGCCCGACGATGATTGGATGCGAGCCTCCCACGCCTCTTAAGACCACAGACCAGACCTACCGGCTGCTCTGCGAACTGCTTGTTCCTAAGCAAGCGTGTTGAGCCAGGCTAATCGCTAGGAGCACGCAGGAACTGTGTGCCGCTGCAGGAGACATTGAGAACGTACCAGGCGGTGTATCCTGCCCAAGCTCAGCTGACGGCGATCTGCCTCAGGAGTATTAGGATGCGGAGGTTATCTCGGCATCAACTGGATCCGAACTGCATCACTCTGGACATCTCTCAGAAAAGGCGCGGACGTTGTCAGCCAGACTCCCATCTACGATGGAGGCTGGATACTTGGCCGGAGCATTGGCTGCGAATCGAATAGGAATCGGACAAGCTTTACCGATAGCTCTGATGGCAATCGGAACACCTGCTACGTCCCGACAACGACAGCGGACGAGCATCCTATCTGAACGCGGCCTCTCCAGCGTTATTACAAGTGTCCCTTTTGTGTGTGTGCGAGGGCGATGTACTCGCGGTGGCCCTAGCGTTGACAAAGCCAACCTCGGACGGCGGGACCTTAAGTGGAAACCTGTATTCCGAGGGCTCATGTAAGGACTTCCTCTCGACTGTTAGCGTGAGCCACATGACATGCTTTACTGGCTCATCCGACGGTTGGTCCTCCGTGCAGAACAAACAGCAAGCACCTAGCAGTCTAGCGGGTGCGACCGCTGGTACATCCAACGGTTTCACCCCGAACGCGTGTGCGTTGGAGACACGCGCCTACAATTGTGCGGACACAGGGTATGTCTACGGCATTGGCTTCGTTGGCAATGCGCTGTGGTTGCAGCCTTCGTCGGCGTCATCAGTTCATTGTGACGAGTGTTAGCGGTGTCGATCCGTGACGTTGACGAAGGGGTTGCCGATGCGAGTCAGATCAGCTCTTGGTTCGTTGTCGTCAGTATGCAGACGGCCTCCTTTACAGCATCGAACAACCTGGCAAGTCTGAGTCAGGCGGCGAGCTACCGGAAGCTGCCGTGTGCAGATGATCGGCTGCCGAGGCGGGGCAGCCAGATAAGCTCGCGCCGATCATCCAGTGGTACATTCACTCAGTCACTCCCTCTCCTCCCTCCATCCTGACTGTACCGGGGTGGTACTTCGATCTCATCACTTTCGCGTCCTATTGTGTGCGACGAAAGGATGTCTCTCCTCTCACCACACCTCCGCCTCACTCCCCTCCTCTCCACCACCCGCCGCACCTTCTCCACAACCCCGCACCCCCACGCCAGCATCCTCTTCGCCCTCAATGCCCTCTCCAACTCCCGCGAAACACAGCACTTCAACAAACTCTCCAACCTCCACCGCATCGAACACTCCCCACCACTAAAGCTCATCAAAACATCGGAGATTGATCCCTACCCGCTACCTACCCCACCTCCACCCACCCCGCGGTCTCAACCCCGCGTCAGCGCCCGCTCTGCAGCGGCAATATGGGACAACCGAGCGCTCCGCCTCGGACGAGCCATGATCGCAGACCATACACGACAGGTTCGCCACTTACAACACGCTCTGGCTCAGGCGAAACAGCGTGAACAGAAGAAGGACGAGGTGGCACGGAAGTCGCAGCAGGTCTGGCAGGAAGAAGCACGGAAGCTGCGGGGGGAGGTGCGGTCGGCGGGTGTGTTCATCTTACTGTCGATCGGTACGGCCACGGCGCTGGCGATATGGCGGTTCGCGCCCGCGCCAAGGCCGGTGGATTCTGCCGAGCTGAGCAGGAAGATCACGGAGAGGGCGCAGCGGAGCATATCGTTGCCTTCTTTGTCGGTGTCAATTCCGGCGGTGGGCGGTGCGGCGTCTTCGGAGGTTGTGCCTGCTGCGACCGCGACGGTAGTGGAGCCGGTACCTGCGATTGCAGCTCCGACTCCGACTCCACCTCCTCCGGCGGTGAGCACTGAGTCTAAGGCGGGCTGGTGGAAGGGCCTTTTCTGGCGGCAGGAATGATAATTCATGCGAAACGACGCTCTGTGCATGAGTATGGGGGGACGGCGTACTTGCAGGGTTCGACTTCGCTGGCGTTTGACTTTCTGCGCATATGATAATGGAGTACATTTCGTTGTAGGATGCAGTATCCGCCTGTTCAAGGCCGAGCAATTTCTATCAAATGCATACACTGCTTTTGTTGCCAACGGCTAATTGAACTTCGTTCAGGTGTGGTGGTCCCCTTGATGCTCTGCTGAATAGCACCAAGCGCTGTTTACCGATCGCTCACGCAGTTACATGCTCTGGATCTCTAGGCAAGCACTTGCTGCTCATCACAATTGGGTGCATGCAGCGCCATCATGTCGCACTGACTGTCGTCTATTGCAAGCTCAGCAGCCTGTACCAGCCGCCACCGGCACCCTTGCCGACTGTTGCTTGTCTTCGCTTCTGACGCACGACATCCACCCAGTTCGCTCGCCGTACCCTCCGCTTGGAGCATTCGCTGCATTGCATTTACTCGCCCTCGCCATCCGACATATCGTCGTCACTGTCAGAGGTGTCGTCCTCATCGCTCCGAGAGTCCTCCTTCTTGCCGCTCTCCAGCATCTTGCCACCACATGCCTCGTCTTTGCCGTGCTTGTGGTACGCACACGGCAATTGTGCGTCAAATCGCTTAAGCTTCTTCCGCGTTTCGGAAGCAGCCGTGTCCTTGTCGAATAGAGCGGCGCTAAGCTCAGCCAAGAACTCATGATTGTGCGAGGAAAAGTCTTCGCAACGGATCTACTCCGCGTTGCCACAGAAAAGATGGGCGTCCAGCATCAGTCGTCGCAGAGGTGAGCCTTTTGGGGTTTCCCGATATACAAGATTGACGAGACTGTTTCCGGGAAACTCTTGAGCCCTCGCTGCCTCTGGATCTGCTGGATCGTCGAATTTCTGGCGCATGACACTGACAATGGCGTCAATCACGCGGTCTTGGCACTCCTGATCGAGCAACTTCTCCGCCAAGATATATAGTCGGATGAGTCTGCTGTAAATCAGACCCAAATTCGCGTGCTTGCAAGTTATTGTTGAGTTGTACAGCCAGTGAACGTATCTATGGAAAGCTTTCGGATTCGTATCCGGCAGCTTGACTTGGCGAGTCTGACCTTCCCTCCACTGCTTTTTGAGGGCGGTCTTGAAGAAGGCCGAGTGCTTGACGAGCACTTTTTCGTGGACGTAGAGTGTGACCGGCTTCGGGCCGATAAGGATTTTGACTGGTTCGTCTAGATACCTGCACACGGACGTCAATTGCAATGTCATGATGAGGTTGGGACTACTTACAGATCCTCTACGATCTCCTCGCTACGTGGATCATGTAGCTTCGACATGATCGCCCTGCCGCTCTTCGCCCTGGAACTGGTGAGTGCGGTTGCCGGGAGCGGCCGTGGATGATGTGAGGAGCAGAGTCTTGCAAAAATGTTCACATACTTCCGCGCAAGTGACGTGATTGGAAATATCCGAGCAGCTGGCGCATTCACCTCCCAACGGACGTGCGAGCCGAGCAGTTCACGGAAGAATGCGCGTTCCCATGGGCGGCCGTGTCGATGGCTGCGTGAGAAGACTGCTGTTCAAAGTTACGGTCATTGAGACGTTCTCGAAACCGCTTCAAGCGGACTGCCAGTGATGTCCGAGCATGATGCGCCAATGATACGCAGCTTAGTCGGTAGTAGCGAACATCACGACCTTTCAAGCCCAGCAGGACTAAGTACTTCGATCATTAGGCATTCCCAACTTCTGGAGAGTTTCGCCTTTCGTCCGAGAGGAGGTCTGCCTTCCGCAAGCTCTTTGGCCATCTATACGGCAAGTGACAAACGCAGCGAATCTGACCGCTCAACACTCATCGTCCGTCTGGGTCGAAGCAGCTCAGAAATACGGTTTCGCTCAGCTCGCGCTTCCATGTGTGGCGAGGCACACCATGAGCGTGAGAAGAGAGTAGGCGTGTTGACACGATCTACTGGAGGCTGACCCGTTAATCGAACGACACCGAGACTGCCTGATCCACCAGACGTCCGGAATCGGCATGAAGATCTCGCAGGCTACGAGCATCTTGAGCCCAAAGAAGCATTGCGCTGTCTGAGGGAAATGTCAAGCAGTGTCGGCAGGGTCCTCAAAGATCATATCGTTCCTTTAAATGTATGGTCAGAGTGTCACCTGCTGTCCGCTCAGCATGAGGGAGTGGCACATCACGATCTTCGACAGACATTTGACCTTGTCATGACCTTCGGCACAGCCCCGAGCTTAAACTTACGGAAGCTTTGAGGCCTGACTGCTCAGCCTCGCAGCGCAGCAGACAGACCACAGACCACATGCCGAGGATTCGAAGCATTATCAAAGCTTAGCTGGAACGCGAAGGCGACAAACATCCTCTTTCTACTGGCAGACACGGCTGCGTCGTACACATTGAGGGTTGCAGCGTGCAAAGCAGCGAATTGGGCAGGATGTTTTGTGGTGGATGGGCATGAGTAGATAATGGAAGTGCAAAGTCACTGCCGAGTCATGCGCATCAGGGACCGCACCATCTCACTTCACGCAGGTCTCGTCCTCGATACATCACCTTGCAAAGAGACACTCCTAACATTTCATCACAGCATCTCGTATACTTTCGCACGTTCGCGTGTGCGAAGCATTGAAAGGTCCGCGCATCTGCCCCTCCGCAGCCCCATGCTGCAGGAAGCGTAGGATGAGTACAGCCGGGCTGTGCAGTGTTAGTTCGCTGGCGATCAGATACATGATCGGCGTCTCACTTAGACAGTGATTCGCGCCAGAAGGAAGCGCCTCGGGTGACCCTCATGCTGGCCACAAGTTATAAAAAGGTCCACTGCTCTGACATCGTTCCATCACGGCACACGTTCTTAAGGTTGGCGCTCAAGATAGATTACATTTCCTCATTCATCCCCTTCCTCTCCAACACGCTCGCAGCTTCCTTCTCGCTGAGCATCGTGCCAACATGCTCCTCCTAACTCTCCTCTTCATGGCCCTTGGCCTCAGCGCCCACGCGCAAGCACCAGCGTCCGCGTCGAGAAACAACACGGTCGTCTCCAGCGCCTCAGCGTCACCCAGAGTCACATCGTCGTCCAGAATCACATCGTCCGACTCCTCGGCCTTTGCCGTGGCCACCTCCACCAGCAATGCCACCGCAGACACTACCCAAATCACCATGCCCTTCATGAACACTGTGACCAGCGCCATGGCCGGCTCGGTCGTTGCTGCCGATGCCTGCGAGACGACATATGCCTTCCGATGCACTGACATTGCCGGATGCAATGGCCTATCTGTCTCGGTACATCACATCGCCCAATCCAACGCCTGTTGCACAGACAGACTGATATCTTCCTCAATAGGTCACTGCTACAATAGGGCCCAGCAATGTCGAAATGGCGCTAACAACAACCACCGCCGGCATTGTTATCGTCGGCTGGCAATCCTGCTCCTTCAGCGGCTCCAACCACGCCGTCTGCGCCTACTCTGATACTATCAACAACGCCATGACGACAACCCGGACAGCGGGAGTGTCAACCATCACCGGTGCCAGTAGCGTATGGGTAGGCACGGTTTCCATCACGGCCGGGGCGAGCAAGATTGCGGCTGTCACGGGTACGTGCTCGCAGACGCCTTCGCCGGGTACTGCGCAGGGAGGTTCGCAAGTGAGCTCGCAGACGAGCAGGGCTGCCGCACCTGCTGCGACAGCTGCAGTGGGACTAGTGAAGGTTCTGGTGGCGCCCGTGGCTGCAGTTGCGATGGCGGCTGCTGGTGGGATGTTTTAGACCGGAGCTCTGACGAGATGTCGCAAGCATGCGTTCCGAACATCACTTGTGTCCAGTGGAGCAATATGGCGGAGTCACATGAATGTATACTTCGTCTCCGCGTACGAGACCGTTATTGCCAGATACAGTAACGAATTGCCTCAACAGAGTGCAGGCCCATCTTCTTTCTGCACGGCGAGGTGTCACGGCTTTGGTCGCCACTCATCAAGCTTCTCCCGCGCTGCCGCTAGGTCTAATTGCCGCCTGACCAAGCTTTCCGCCTCAGCAGCAACTCTCTGCCGCAATACGAACAAGGCTGCTTTGTACATTGTAGACACCCATTGACAGATAGCATCTTAATTGGTCGAGCTTAGGCTGAGTGCCACTTTCGCATGTGGATAGAGCAAACGGCATGTGGACCAGGCCTCGTACTCGGCATCGGGAAGGACTGCGTCAAGCCGTCGAACGCTGTGCTCCGCCCATTGGTCGTGCTGTCTTCGTGTTGCTAGCTGCACCAAGCGGTGCATCTCAAATGCTGACCCACTTGGCGCGACGGATATGAAGGAGAAGTCACGCAGTACATCGACGTCGTCTTCGAAGGCGTCATCAACGGAGCTGTTTGAGGCACTGTCCGACTCCACCCCTAGCCCCTCTATCTCGTTTTTATTCAGAGGACCGGCCTTCGAGGTATTCACCTCTGGATGTCTCAGGAGCATTGCTGGGATGCCTTGATGGTCGTAGAAGCTCATTAATGAGAGCAGGTCTGCCGCCGAGCGCCTGTTCTCATACATGTGCTCAAAGGAGATCTGCCAGGTCAACATAATCAACTTGTTCGTCTCGCGGCCTCTCCGCAATTCGTCCGATTTGGCGCTGAGCAGACTGGTCGTCGACTGCTCGCTCTTTTCCAGTTTACCGAGATACTGCTCGACGGTGCATCGGGATGCTTTCTTCTCGATGCAAGACCCTGCCTGCGATATGGCGAGCGGCATGTACTCGAGCGCCGCCACGAGCTTCTCTGTTGCCTCACCGTCGTTCGTCTGACCCACCTTCCTGTGCAGCAACAACACCGCTTGCTTCTGGCTCATTGGCTCCACCACGGTCGGGAGACGATCGTCTACAAGCTCCCTCGCTGCCGCCCGGCTTCGCGAGGTGAGCAGTATAGCTCCGTGCTCACATACCGGCAAGAACTCTATACGTGCCCTCTTCGTCGCGGACTCTCTTTTCTCCGTTCCCATCTGCATTGGGAGGCGCTAAGAGAAAGCTCGCATCATCCGCATTGTCCGCAACCAAAAGCCACCTTCCCTTCCTCTTGTCACGCAGCCGATCGTACACAAGCTCAAAGACGTGCACCTTTGCATCGTGTGGCCCGTAAATTTCCAGGTCATCAGCAAGCTCGCGGATGCTTCGTCGAAGCGTGCCGCGGTGCTCGCATGGACCCATAACACCCATATATGCGGTGAACGCTCTCGCACGCCGGCAGCCATATTCTATCGCGAGCTGCGATTTCTTGAACGGACATCAGCCATGCATGGCGAGGTGACTTTGCTCACATTCCCTACCCGATGCCGACGAGCCCTACCAGCGTAACTCGGACACCACTTTGATCAGCTTCTCGTCAAGCTAGCGTGGCTCGTCACGTTCCACAAAGTCCGGGTCGCGACAGAAAGGATGTTGTGGCTCGGTGGCGGCGGTGTTTCCGCTCGTTCTGGGGTACAGAGTGGTGAATAGCGTTGCTATAAAGTTCACTACTAGTGCGTCCTAGCAGACTAACTCACCTCGCACCTCATGGTAGTTGATCGTAGCAGCATTGTACTGCCGGTTGTGATGACCACGAAGCTGACCATAGTTGCTCTGTTCACCGTCACCCTGTTTCACATACGCTGCGCTGGCGCTCACGTGCGCCAGGCCGTACGGGAGTATGTGATCAGGGCGCTCGGTCAGAGGATAGAAAAGCATGCAGCACCTGGTACTTGCTGCTAGCAGTACTTGTATCCATATTTGGGAACAGGCAAACTGTCAGCCGGGTACGGAACGAGCGATCCAAGTGACTGCTGCGATACGTAACTGCCAACCGCATAATAAGCAAGTCGGTCTGCATACCTATTGCCGGCGCCGAATGCAGTGAATCGAAGTGGTCAGCGTGCGCTCTGTACACGACCGTCTTGCTGCGCCGCGGCGCTCGTTGTGATCTATACAACCCTTCGACGATACGACCCAAAAACGCTGGAAAGTACACCGGTCTCGTGCATGTTACGAACATCCTGCGGGAGGGTTGCTGAATTGTTGATTTGCCTTGCTGTCATCGCAAACCACTCAGATACATCGTTAGATGTACTGTGCTCATGATTGTCGAGATTGGTTGCAATCGGCTGACGAGTTCTTCAATACGAGATAGCATTTATGAAAGCCCTACGGCCTAGTTCTTCCCGGGCGGAGGGAGGTAGTTTGAGAGTGGTGGCGCTCCGCAGAACAGAGCGTCTTCAACGTCGGTCTAATGGACTCGACGGGAAACAGTTTACTACTGTGATGACGTACACGAAGGATATATCAGGTCAGAACCATTTTGCCCTGACAGCACCAAACGTTGCAGTCTCACAGCCCTTTTCTCTCCGAGCTGGAAACCCGTGACGACCGTACCTACCATCGAGTCATAGGTGAAGGGTTGCCGGCAGCACCCGGATCCACTTCGGACGTAGCTGATGTGGATATGGTGGAGTACATGTAGTTAGGAGACACTGTAGCAATAGCAGCCTCGACAGCACAACAAGCGCCCATAAGCATGACAGGCCGAAATTAGGCCCATGTGGAGTGAGGATGTGCTTGTTGAATGGACTCGTCTGGGCTCCAATAGGAGAAACTTTGCGTACCGCGCCGCACGTTAGTAACGGTGATGGTGGACGCATGCACGAATGGCGCAACAGACGCTCGCTTACGACGATTCACGCAGCCAGCCCTATGCGCCCTACCGAATCGGGTGAAAGAGTAGACCATCGGCATCCAGATGGGTTCGGCTGGCGGGCGGGAGCGGCTCATGCGGGATTCTGCCCCACCCACATTCCCATCCGTCTCACGTGCAGAAATTCGCCGATGGGGGAGCTGAACGAAGGATCAAATCTGACTCCCCTTGGATGTGATCGGACATACTAGAGTGCGCCACTGCCTTGTGAAGGTGAGGTAGACACTACCGATACCACGGCGTCAATACACTCAACAACCTTATGGCCTCTTGGCGGAGGAACCGAGGTACCTGGGTACATGTACTTTACGTCAGCGGGTGGCGCTTAGTGCCAGTCTCGGCGACAAGCCCTTTTCCTCAATCGTCCGTCGTACGTACGGCGGCAACTTGGCCGAGCAAGCAATCTCTCCTCCGTCCGTCACACCTTTAATCCATCCATCCATCCCTCCGTCCTTTCCACCAGCATCTCTTCTATACCGACTCACCCACCTCAACCTCCCGCCGCCGCCACCACCACTCCTTTCGCTCACGCCTGCATTACCTAAGCGCCTCTCATCCTCCGCCCCAGTTCAGCCCCCCTTAGCCCGCCATCCCACCTCCCTGCATTCGTATCACGTTTCGAGATGCGCGCCCGCGATCCTCCCGATGCAGCCAATGGCGATCTCGACGTGCCGGCCACCCTCACCCGCCCACGCTCCGTTTCACCCGTCGGAGCCTCACGCTTCGAAGCCCCATTCCGCCCGGCCAGCAAGAACCCATCGACGTCAACAAACCCATCCCCCACCTCCCCCACCGCCTCAAGCAACACCCACCTCAGCCAACCCAGCGTGACCTCCACCATGCGCACCGACACCACCGCCGCTACCTCGATAGAAGAATACAACACCCACCACCACCACCTCCCCCCAGCCACCCCCTCCCACGATGACGAAAAGCTCCACATCACCCCCGACGGCCAGACCCTCGACAGCCCAACCACCTGCAGCATGCCCCCGCACGACGACGACTCAGCCGACGAATGGTTCTCCCGCTTCCGCTCTGATCCGGACCTCGCCCTCAGCGTCTCGGACGAATGCCCCGACCGCGCCACCCTCGCCGCCGTCTACGACCTCCCCATCTTCGCCGCGGACGGCAGCGCGCGGCCCTTCGGCTCCCTCTACGACCCAGCCTACGCCCTGCACTCGCGCCAACTCGTCCTGTTCGTGCGACATTTCTACTGCGGCGCGTGTCAGGCGTATCTGCAGTGTTTGGCGAAGAGCATCACGAAGGAGGATTATTTCGGCATACCCGTGCCCACCTCCATTATCGTCATTGGATGCGGTAAACCCGATCTAATCCCGCACTACAAGAAATTCACCGGCTGCCCCTTCCCCATCTTCGCGGACCCAACCCGGCAACTCTTCAAAAAGCTGGGTATGGTCGTCAGTCTCAGCATCGGCATGGTGCGGCCGGAGTATATGAAGGAGATCTCCGCCCCGGCGTGGTTGGCAGGGCAGGTGACGACGATCCGCAAGAGTTTGAAGGATCCCGAGGGGATCCGGAAGCGGGATATTGTGCGCGGCGGGAATCCGATGCAGATTGGCGGCGAGTTCCTGTTCGAGGACGGCGAGGTGGTGTGGTGCCATCGCATGCGGAATTATCGGAATCATGCCGAGGTGCAGGTGTTGAGGAAGTTGTTGGAGTTGGATGAGTGAAGGAAAAGTGGAAGGTCTTGGGTTTGTGATTAATGGGAGGAATGCGCCCACTGGAGCGTGCACGCATGGTGGATGGGTTCTGCTTCCAAGCATTTTTGACCGCGCTGACGAGGGCATGCACGACTGATGCGGAGTCGCAAGGAGCCTCGTTGAAGAAGGCGTCAAAATGTGCAGGGTGATTTGCAGACCATCACACACCCAGCTCCTCGCCGAGTCCCCTGGCGCAATGCGCATGGCCAGGAAAGCCCCGCAGTGCATCTCCGCCTCACATCTGCCAAATGCAGGATGTCGGCGCGAGATGATCCGGATGTAGAGCGGAGGAGAAAGCGAGGGCAGAGGGCGGGCTTGGGGACACAGAGAGGAGGACCTCGCTTCGGGGTAAGGATTCACGACAGCGGCTACGGTTTGGCGTAATATACAGTAATATGATGATCTGACGGTCGAGCATCGCATGGGCGGCGTTAATAACGGCAGCATGGAATGGAGGTCATAGCTTATTCATGTGCGTGGCATGTGATCGGCCATGTATCTATGGATTTGGATATGCAGAAGGCTTGGGTATTGGACGAATGTAACCAGTCTAGCACAGTATGGCTTCTACGCCATTCAAGGTATCATTCCCAGCACTGGTGACAAGCTTGGGGAGTCTTGAAGCACGACTCACTTATATCCAGCAGTTCAAACCATCCACTACTACCAGTCGGTTGTATGCTGCTCGCGACTTCTCTCTGCTTAGCTTAACACCGGCTCAACACTCTCGGTTCGGTGACTAACGACTTCCCATGTCGAATGACGAATGGCTCAAACCTGCTCCGCCGGCAAAGCAGATGACGCTGCACCAGCATCGTGACTGACGTTCATAAAGGTCCACTCAGCATGCAATGCGAGTGTGCTCAGCCTTACCGAATAGACCAGCATATTCCTCCCAATCACCGCTCTACAACCAATCCGCACGACTGAACGATCAGTGACGTCCAGAAATGGCGCTGCAAGGCCCGCTCCAAATTCCGCCGAAACGCTCGATGCGCGAGTCGTCGTCACTGTTGGCATCGCAGCCGTGAGGATGCTCTCCGCCGCCCACTCGCTCTCACTGTCGCCGGAGTTGTTGCTGGCGTTGGCCTGGTTCAACAGTCGGCTGCCAGGCCGGCACTGGTGGAGTCCGTCCGTGCAGGTCTGGCTGCTGCGTCCGAAATCGCCAGATAGTTCCCTGAGGTATTTGCAGGTCTAAGTGCAGGACATGGCGCCGCAAAGGTACGAATGCTTCCAACGCCAATCTGTAGAGGCCCTGCAAAAAGCTAACAATGCGAAACAGCGCAGATCACTCTTTTGCACCTCCTGATGGCTCTGCGGCGGATTTCGCGCTTTCGGCTTGTCGGTATGTGCCCAATCTGCTTCTCAGTAACGGATTCGAACACCATGCTGCCGAGGCGGTTAATCAGCTTGCTTACGTGTTTCGATGCGGGTGCGTGTACAGGAAGGTTGGAGACCAGGCACGCCTTTTCATTCAACTTCTGCTCCTGCGCGGCAGAGTCTAACCTTGCAACACTACTTCAAGCGTATGGGTTACTCGGAGCTTAATCTTGCATTACGCCGTACAAGCGCGTATATGGGGTGCGATCCAGGGTGTGGAAGCTCTACAGCGGTCCAGACATGCGCATAAGTGGTTGCTACCCGATCGGTTGGCGAAGGATCTGCCAACCAATCTGCGGCGACACTATGCTCGCCCCATTCAGCGAAGAAGGAGTGCTACTTCGCGCCTGCATCTACAAGCATCCAGGTCGCCTACCAGTCCCGTCAGGGTGCCGCAAGAAGATGTCTCGAACCTTCTCCGGAGAAGATCAGTGTCACGGTCATACCGTTGCGTCCGATACAATGCCACCGCAGCTTGACCTGAACGAACCAAGACGTATCATAGCTTGCTCTTGCCGAATGCGAAGCTGCAACGCTGCATGCGGTACGTGCTGCTCCCGGCTTACCTGCTCACGCCAGTGCTTTGCCGGCCTTGGTTGGGGGAAGTGTGTATATGTCCTTGCCGAGCTGATGCTTGCCGGTCACGAAACGGTATTGTTCGTGGGCGGATGCTTTGAGAGCGGTATGGCATCTTCCAGATGCAGCGCATGGAGTACAGATGTCGTTAAGCACAGCAACGAGCACGCAGAAGAAGGCTGGCTGCACAAAAGACTTGCCCTCTACTTTCAGCGTTGAGACGCCGGGCGATGATGTCTCACTATGGTGGCACCCAGATACACCAGCCTATCCACCACGGAGCGTGGGTCATGGACTGGACGGCACACAACAGTCGCTTACCTTGTGCTTACATTGGGACATTGATACGACCGTACGCGAGATGTGCCTTCCACTC
This sequence comes from Baudoinia panamericana UAMH 10762, assembly GCF_000338955.1. Lineage (NCBI taxonomy): Eukaryota > Fungi > Ascomycota > Dothideomycetes > Mycosphaerellales > Teratosphaeriaceae > Baudoinia > Baudoinia panamericana. The sequence goes on along the minus strand of NW_006911273.1, from coordinate 12,564 downwards.
AACACGCGAGCTCGGCTGGTGCCGCCGAAGCTTGGCGCGACCAGGCTTCCGCCGGCGCGCCTTCCACCCTCCACGGCTGCAACGAACCACACTCCTCGTCACGGCCCCAATATTGTCACCCGACACGGAATACCCACGCCGATATGGATGCCACGGAGGGTGCAGGAGGCGTTCCGCGCAAGAGGCATCCCGAACACACCGAAGCCGAAGAGAGCGAGGCGCATCCGCCATCGGCCAAGAGGCAATGCAGCGACGAGGACTCTGCAACACTGAGCTCTTAGACGGCACAAGTTTGTACGTATAGGGGTTTTGTCCAGCTTCTGCCCCTGTTGACAGCCTGCAGCACCCGGTACAGTACTCTGTGTAGGATCAGCTTCGAAGAGAGCCAGTCCACGTACATGATCCCGTTCGGCCTGCTGAAGCATGACCATCCGAGCTTGCTGAACCTCGCGCAGCGCGTGGTGGAGTACGATAAGGCCGGGAGATGGAGGTCGTATTAAAGCTTACTGGGCATGGCCTTCTACTGCCTGATCGAGCGACCCGTCTCATTGACCATCTCATGATGTGGCTAGTCACTGGGTGCCTGTCTCCGTTCCCGGTTGACGATTCAACAGTCGCTAGCAGGGATGACTTCCGCCTGCTCGGTCTCACTGAAAGCCCACCGACGTATGGTGTCGTGAAGCCGCCACAAGAGCGTGATGTCATGGACGAAGTCGATCTCGTGCACATTCACGAGTTCGCATACGTCAACGGGGTCTATGATCTAAGTAACGCTGCTCTAACTGCATTTGGCAGACAGCACGCACTTCTCGAGGCTATCGCAACGAAGGCTGCCGTAGACCTCGCCTTCAATAGCGCCAGCGGCTCCCAGTTGCAGGACTTTCTCGCGAGACAGGCAGCCATTCAGCTCGATTCTTGCTATAAATCATGCCTCCCTCTTGCGACGGCAGATTTCCATGCGGCGTATCGAACCGCCATCCTGCGCGAGAGGTGTGCCTCGATGATAGAAGCCAATCGCAACAAAGCCGGTGCGAAGTACTCCGGCCGTGGCCCTGCGTGGTACCGACAGGTGTGCGCGGCTCATGTTTACATGGCGGAACAACCTGGGAGTGATTGCATCTTGTCCTTGGAGCGATCATCTAAGGACTGGCTTATTCCTTTCGAGATGGATAATGAATGGCCTGCATCTCTACGATCATGGCCGCTCACGCTCAGCACGTCCGAAGTCCCGCAACTCTACAACGACGTAGGAACTGTTTTTGTAGGCCTGGAACGAGTTCGAGTTGAGGTCAACGTCGCCGTCTTATGCCACTTTTCAAAAGTCTTCCAAGGTGCGTTGTTCGGCGGCTTTTCCGAGGCTGCATCAAAGGAGCTTGACTTGTCCGGTAAGTCGATGCCTGATTTCGGGCTCTTTCTTGCGTGGCTGTATACTCGCCAGATTGTGCTTCCCTGCACGGACGACCACGAGGCCTGGGCACGCTACGTACAAGCCACTCGCCCTCCGGACTTTGACCCGAGCACAAGTGACGACGCTTCCGAAGCGGAAGGTTCTCATGATGGTATCGCTTCGAGTAGTGCCAGCGGCGTAAGAAGAAGCGAGGAACCGCATTTTGCGCCCATGTCTACTCCCAGGTTAGCCGGCATTACCGCCCATCAGGATAGAGCACAATATATCCCTTGCTCACGAATGGGAAGTGGCGTTTGCGGGCTCAGAGCCCTGCCTAACGATCCACGTTTCCGGAGTCAAGATGCCCTGCTCGACCTTTGCATCTTCGCAGACCGAAACGATATCGAAGCACTCCGAAACGATGTGATGACGATGGCGGTCAAGCTTCGCGAGGAAGGCTGGCCTCCTTTTGCACTGTCTTTGAATCGCATCCGCTACGCTCTACAATCCTTGCCTTCCGGGTCAGCCTTCGTTAGATTTCTGATGGACGAGGTTGCTCGTTCTCGTTCGATCAGTTACAACCAGAACAGCTGGCGTCTTAATGGTGACTTGCCCAAGGAGTTCCTGATCGGCGTGACGCATCGCCTCACGGTGCTTAGAGATACGGCGTGGCATCTGGAAGATCTCGGCTGGGTCGGTGAACACAGCTACAAGGCGCGGGCAGACAGAACAGAGTGGTACGACAAAGTCTGCACTGCGTACCATGAGCATTCATCAAGGACCGAGAAAGATTTGTGTCGTCAGCAACTCACCGGACTGAGCGCCAGGATGGAGGATGTGATTGGCGACACATGGCTCGAGCAGCCAGTCAAGGCATTCAACGCCTAAGCGAGCAAGGGAGCACGATGGCGAAGGATCGATTTCTGCATCACTCGTATTAGGCTGGCGGAGTGAGTTGCCCACAAGCAAGCAGCGCATGACGGGTGTTGTGGAATAGTCAAGCTGGCACAAGCAGGCTACTTCAACATGCGAAGGACCCGGGCGAGGCTCCCCAGCGCTGTATGCGGTGACAGGTCGTCGAACGAGTTAGAAGTGTGGCTTACGTTGTGCTTCAACGGCAAATCAACGCTGCTAATCTCTCATGCGCCAGACCGTGAGACAAGATATAGATGGTGACCGTGCAAGCCCACGAGCCGCTCTATCTTCGCAGTTGTTGATGTCTCTGGGAGTGAGATGGAGCGCTACGAGCGCATATTCTTGTCTTCACATTCCTCAGCCTTGCGGCCGAGCTCCTCGTGGCATTCAGGCTCAAGGTTACGGATATGGAGCGGAACACGCCGGAGACCCTAGTTCTACCCCGCCAGTCCCGAGACAGACATGGAGCTAAGATGCATTCAGGCGGGGGGACCCTTGGAGGTGCATTCACACCTGCCGTTCCTGTACCACAACACACCATCTTGAACAACGGCCGCCCCTGCCTTTCCACCCGTCAACATGCACCCGTACACATCGCATCAACACGTGCCTTCCTGTTCGAGATCTCGCACTACTTACGGCCTTCGCTGTCCAGCGCATCGCAGGCTGCAGTCGAGGGAAGGGTGATGCTTTAGGATTACAGCGTCGCGCCGTCACATTCCCTAGAGCATTGAGCGCGACGGTGACCAACGGCTAGTCAACACTGGTCCACCCGCATCACCGCCACCACCGCTACCACCACGTCGAACCACGCTCTTCTGCAGCCGTTGTGAAGCAAGCGAGAGTCAGCCATGGGTACAGCACGCTGCTCCGCACCGGCGATTATCGCTCTCTCCGCCCTCCTGTTTCGGTCCGCTTCAGCACAGCTCCTCACCAACGGCAATAGCCAGCTCCCGTCATGTGCCGCCACCTGCACCCTCCTCAACCAAGCCGCTCAAGCCTGCAGCGGCACCGCCACCGCCGACCAGGGCACTTGGAGCTGTTTCTGCCAATCGGCCTACCTCAAGACCCTCTACACCACCCCGAATGGCGTCTGCGATCAGTTCTGCACCAACCCGAGCGACAACCAGCAGGTGATGACGTGGTACACCAGCAACTGCGGCAGTGACAATGGCGCGATCGAGCATGCCGGCTCCGCGACCGGTGCGACGACGGTGGTGGTTACGAGCACGAGCATGACTTCTACGACGACGGCGGCGGCTGCTACGAGCGATGGCGTACAACCTACGACGACGGCATCCGGCGGCTCGGCTTCGGTGTCGAATCTCAACACTTCCAACGCCGATTGGTGGAGCATACATTACGTATGTCTGTCTTTCGCATACCAAGAGCTCTTGCATGCTAACCTTGATGCAGAGATGGGTCATCATGCTCATCGTCCTCTTCGTCAGCTTCATCCTCATCGCCATCGTCGCAGTCTTGCTCAAACGCCGTCATGACCGCAAGCAAGACCGCATCCGCGAAGGCTTCAACGCCGGCATCACCAGCCGCACCACGCCCATGATTACCATCACCGCGCAGGATGGCGCCGCAGGAGACTCGACCTTCATGAGCGGTGCGCAGCCAATTGCTGGAGGAGGATGGGAGGCTGGCGGTGGCAGGAACAGCCCGGCTCGGACAAGAGAGGTGTTCATGCCCTATGGGTACAGTTACACGAGGAGTGAGAGTCGGTTGGGCAGTCGTGGGGATTTGGATGGGAGGAAGAGTCCGGTGCCGAGGGGTATGGCGCCGGTGGAGGATTTGGAGAAGGAGGTTGGGATTGGTGCGGCGAATGCGGATACGCCTCGAAGTGTGAGATCGGCGAAGAAGGGCAGGAGGGTGATGGTGAGGGAGAGGAGTGTTGAGGGGCCGGAGAGTCCGGTGGCGGAGAAGGAGCGGCGGTGATGATGTGATATTGCTATTATTTGTGTATGAGTGACGATGACTGCATTGTTGTGATACCATTTCCACCGATGGCTCGAGCGCTACTAGATGGAAGCTAGGCAGCTCCAGTTCATTGTCTTGAAGTTTTGTGCGTTGAACGCAACTACTCAAGCTTCGCAGCATTCTCGAACAAGACCTCCCAGCTAGCAAACCAGCCAAGCACCAGTGAACCATTGCTGCTGCAACGGGTAGCGTAATGGAGAGATATGTCGACGGTGGGCTGAAGGTGGCGTGAGGGTGTGATGTCAAGACAGTGGTGCTTGTGCACTGGCAGCTTGCGCTGGACTTCGGTGTTCGTATGGTGCATCGTGTGACCGTTGGCAGCATCACCCGTTCGGTACTCTGTATAGACATTGGAGAAGATGGCGAGCGATGACCTCTGGAAGTGTCCAATTGAGATACACGTGAGAGATGTGTCGCCTTGCGAAGACGAGTTTGCTTCCGCGGCGTCATAGCGGCGCAAAGCATGCAGTATCGGGAGGACATACGCATATCAAATTCTGAACCACCAAGACACGCAGCAGCGGCAAAGAGAGTAAGAGAAATGCATCCGCTTTGGCAACACACCAACCACCTGCACTGCAGTCAAACATCCTTGACCACTTTGGCATACCGGCAGATGTTCTTCTCATCCGGCCTATGATCGCGACACAGTACACAGTCCGCCGTGAGGTTGATGGGTTTGAACCAAGCGGTAGTCACCTCCTGCAACCCTTCGTCCCAAAGCGGCAAGAAGAAGCTGAAAAGACCAGGATTGATCATGAAGCGGACGACGAAGTGCTGGCCAGAGTACACCCTGGAGCCAGACGCCGAGTTGTGCAGCTGCAGCACCTCGAGAGTCCTCTGGTGAGCGGGAAAGGCGGCCAGCACTCGGAGGCGGACTTCGCTCGGGTTGAACGATGCAGGGGTACGTTTGTCCTCATGATCGGCATTCGCGCTCCATATGAAGACCTTCGGAGGCCTGCGGTAGACGAAGTCGGCAGTGAGGTAGTGACCTTGCAGGCAAATGGGTATGTTCATGGCCTTCTTAGCCAGCTGTAAGGTGGGATAAGTAACTGCCCAGACATGGTCGCACCATGACTGGCACCCGGTTGGTGTGTTGTTCGAGCCGAAGGTCACGGCGCACGCCTCGAGAATGTCGTCGCGGGTGACTGCGATGGGTGCGTTGGGAGCATTGAGCGTGTACATGACTGTCCCTCTTTGGCCAGAGTTGGTCGTGAACTTGATGAGGGTCGGCGGTGCTAAGTCAGGTGGTGGCTCTAGCATGGCAAATCGCCGCGGAGACGGCTCGCAAAGTTGTCTTGCTCGAGTGCGCTTAGGCCGGTCTTCGTCAAAGCTGTCAAGAGTGCGAGCGGTGGCGCCATTCTTCACGTCGATATGCGGACGTTGCCGTAGCCGACGCAGACCGGTGAGATCCGGAAGTTCGGGGATGTCAGGCTTCTCGATCCTTACAGGCGTCTTGCGACGGTCCACTGCAGTCGGCTGAGGCAACGCAATCGCCGCCGTATCCTTGAGTAAGAGGCCAGACTGTGCTGGTAATGCACCTACGAGCGATTCAATCATCTGCAGATGAGTCAGCAAGAGCTTCAGCTTGACGGGTAGCAGTCGAGGCTGTACCCATTGTTCCGTACCTGGGTGCTTGTTTTGGCTTGGACCTCGAGCAACACCTTCGGTAAAGATTGGCGGACCTCGGGCGGCAAGGCTTTCACAAACACAGTCAGGGTGCGGCGAAGAGCAGACTCGCTGCTGATACCAGAGGCCGCTGCCACAGCATGCTCCCGACGCAATGGGCGAGCAACCCTTTCTATCAAAGGGCGCGATTTTGCCTCCGAGATGTCGCCTGAGCGCAGAGCTTCCTGTGTCGCGGATGCTGCTGCAGCTGATGTGCTCGCATGCTGCACTAGCTCCTTCGACGCAAGCTTGTAGATATCGTCCTTCCGTTTATATTCCGCAATGACGTGCATGCAAGCCTTGAAAGCTCCGTGATTGAGTACATGTTTGCCTGCATTCACTTCCGAAGTCTCGCTCTGAGCCTCCGAAACGGTATCATCAGCTGCAGCGCCTGCAACGTGAGGAGCTGTTATGGCTGTAGGATTGTCTCCATCCGGCGACTCTTGCTTGATGATGTGTTGTGCTGACAGCAGACATTCGGCTGCAATGCGACGTGCGATCTCGTCGCCCGGAGCCGGATCCTCCGCTTTGCGCTTCGCGTTGCGAGTCATGGGTGCGGAGACGGGACAATCCGGACGATGGCGGCGGAAGCTCAGGAAACGCATTCGCTGCGCTTCATGTACAGTCTGCGTCGAAGAACAGCGCAACGTAGATGCTGTGGTGCCTTGAAACGGAGGATGGAGCGAGACAATGTCTCTTGACCTCCTCGCCGGATGCCCGTAATCTCAACCCTGGCTTATTTGGCGGAAAGTTGTCAGGAGTCAAGCTCCACCTCACCCTGATTAGCGAAGCAAGAGCCAATCCCGACTCGCCTCGGCGACCATTTGTTTGAAGGCGGACATGGCCAGACGGTAGTCTCTACGCCAACTCCTCTTCGCTTTGACTGAACGACGCCGCGCGCGATGGTAGCTTAGACCCTGATTTGCGAGCATTGACTGTCAAGCGCACTTCCACTGTTGCCGCGGCGCTCTGGACTGCAATCATCATATAAAGTGCATTCCGAGCACTCTCCGTGTCTGCTTATGGAGTGGCAAGGGTCTGGAGCTCGTGCCTTTGCTCACCCACGTGCCGTCTCCCATCGACGGTGGCCCGCTACGCCGACGGAGACCATGGCCGCATCATCTTCGTTGAGTTGCCGTCTATGTTCCGGCCAACACGCCAGCGCGCGTATCGGACGCGTACAGGCCTGGAGCATGGACGCGACCTGCGTGGTTCATATCGTTTGTGTAAGGACTTGCGACTTGCTTCGACATTGACTTTGACCGCTGCGGGCCGTCAGATGAAGGTCCTTTGGTGGCATAGCATCAGGATCCATCCTACCTCCGGTAGACAGCATCTCTCGCCCGCTCTTGTGGCCCTGGAGGGCCAAGTCGTATGGCAGCCTGACCCACGTACTCGAAGACTTCATTGAAGCCAGCCTATCGACCTACCCTGTCGCTGCTTCCTCGTTCCTGCTCAGCCATCATGACCCCCAGACAGCAACCGAGCCCTCCCTCGTCATCACAACACCGTCTTGCGACGCCACGGTTTACGTCAATCAACGCACAGCACCCCAAGCCGACCTCCAACCACGCCGCAGTCGCCTCCGCATCCACCGCAACCGCCGAAGCTGCGGAAGCGTCTGCCTTTGACGATTTTGGACAAAGAAACGGCCACACGAAGCGTACGACCAGGTCACAGTTGCCGGAGCTGCAAGATCGGGACTTTCAGGTGGACAGCATCCTTGAGCGTCGTCAAGGAGCCGGCGGAGTAGAGTACCTTGTCCAATGGCAAGAAAGTTGGTTGGATCCGTCACTGATATTGCGCAATGACGACGGTACAAGATTCGTACGCTGCAACGGCTCCGACTGGCCTGTCAAGGTGGTGCTGCCAGTATCGCCAGTGGACGAAGACCCAAGAGAATGTGCTGTGGGCTGGGAGCCTACCTGGCAGCCGAAGTCCAGCCTGTCCGGCTCTCAAGACCTCATCGATGATTTCGAACGCGACAACCCGTCCAATATTCCAGATGAGCCAAGTAGGGCCGTTGTGCATGTGCGAGCGCATCCCGGTGGCAGGCTGGAAGCTTGTAATAGCTTCTCATCCAACGTATTCTACCCGAGAGCTAAACGTGACTATGCGCCAGCCATGATTGCGTGGAGTCGAGACAACGGTGGGATCATCGCAAAAGCATGCCTTCGATTGGACACAAAGCGGGCCTTGCGCTTCCGGAAGGTGTTTGTCAAGGCTGAGCGCATGTTCAATCTGGCAAGACCGAGTCATGGAAATGCAGCGATGGTGTTCATCAAGGGTGTGGTGCAGGCGAAGCCGTGCGACTGTTGCACGCTTGCTGGTGCACCGTTTCCGCATTGTGTGACTTTCGACTTCGCATTCCATGGTGCGTGCGCTAATTGTGGGTTTCGGGAACGAGGAACCGGCTGTAATTACCACGGTGATGGTAAGACTGTCCTGACACGATATACTGCCATCTGCTGATAACGGCGTGCACAGCGAAGGAGGGTGTTGTTCGCTGGGTCCGCGCGGTAGGCTCAGAGACAGCACCCCAGCATCAGCTGATCGAAGTAGCTAATCGGCATGGCTCGCTCTCCTCAGTCATCGGACACGGCCCAATCGCAAACGGCTCATCGCATGACCGCGGAACCGGTAATGATAGCTCAGGCCCAGCGACAGCGGATAGGACGGACCACGAAAGCGTCCCCGGTAGAGGCCCCTCGACGGAGCTTGGAAGCCCGAATCCATTTCCAGACACTGTCATGCAAAGCCCGAGCATGCCTGTTGCGGAGGCGACCGATGCTGCGCGCGCGGCAACGCGGAGCCCCTCGCTGGCTCCCTTGGACTCCTCTCCGTTGCGTGCTATGAAGTCTCGAGAGCAGAATGGACGTGCGACGCCTGGTCCTTCGAATTGGCGAAAGCGCCGCCGGGCTCACCACTCTCATTCTGATGTGGGCTCGTCCAAGCGACCATCGCCTGCTGCGGCCAAGCAGGCCGAAAAGGTCGAAAAGGCCGCCAGTACGCGCAGCACTGAAGACGAAGACCAAGAGGAAGACCAAGACGAAGTACCAGTATACCGAAATGAATACTTCGAGCAGGGTCAGGCAAGTCCAGCACAAGTTCGAGTCATCTTGAAGCATTGCGATTCGCGATGGCGAGACATCTTCGACAGAGCTTGGCGGAAATGGGTGTCACGAGTGCAGCCTCCCGGTTCGCCAAACAGTCTGACGAAGGAAGAGTTTCTGTCGCTGCATCTGTACGAGTCGCTGAATGGTGCGGTGACAGCTCGCTGCCCGCCAGCGCCTCCGTCGTCTACTTCACCGCATGAGATCGTTACGCTAAAGTAGATCCAGGCTTTCTTGTTGTGTGCGTGGTCTTCAATCTATAAGTGATGACGTGGCGCTGGTATGGGTTGTTGGGAAGGTGTCGCGCCTTTGTTGTCTTCATAGTGTACACTAATTGCTAGACCGAACCTTTACCGGTGTTATTCAGCAAGCTGATCCCACCGTACAACATTCTCCCCCGTCCTCTCGCGTCATCGTCGTTGTCGTCATCGTCATGTAACGAAGCACTTATCATTGGTGTCGTACATGGCGGTTCCCACTGCACGTCCGCGTGGCAAAGGAGGAGCGTTCGTGTCTTTGCCCCGCCATTGCGTCCCCACCCCCGCAAGATCTTCCCGGCCCGCCGAGCCGCGATAGACCCTGCATCTGCATCTTCGAGTAGTGAAGCTCTTCAGATATGAAGCATCTGCGTCTGGTGCAGACACATGCATCTCCCCCGACACCACATCAACCAAGCTGGATGTTCTAGCCAAGCTACTCCATCGCCTCACCGGGACGATTACCGGCACGTGCCGTACCGAAGCATACCAGATCTGCCCAGATCAGCCCAGATCACTTGTTGCGATCAAATCACGAGACTGTGTCTGAGGGCATGAGAAGCGATTAAGGCAGGAGATTGCGTCGGAAGAGCCGAAATGGCGGTGAACGGCATGTCGTGACCGCGATGAGACAAGCTTTCGAGATGCACAGCTAATCCCTCCCAGGCGCACTGCCACCACCCACCTTCGACCTCGATGCATGGGCCAACAACTACGAAGGTACGCTCAAAGTCGAATGCGGTGGTATGGGTGATATGGCACGTACTGACCGCTGCTAGGTGCTCTCCTTCCACTCCGTCTCGCACACGTCGCCACCCGCTGCCCTCCTCTCGCCCGCCAAAGCCTGACCACCGCCATCTCCGCCGCCAAGACGGGCAAGAATGTCCAGCTGTACATGCGCCTGTGTGAGCTGGCAGGACACCTTGGTCTGGATGACCTCCGCACGCCGGACGAAGCATGGGTGAGCAAGCAAGACGAGGGCAACAAGCGCGAGCTGAGCCGGCTGGAAGGCGAGCTGCGCGGTTACAAGAACAATCTCATTCGCGAGAGTATCCGCATGGGCCAGGAAGATCTCGCACAGCACCACCTCGTCACCGGTGGACCGCTACCTGACCTCAGCAATCCTCAGTCGCTCAGCACCGCCGGCTACAATGCCGCATACCAGGCCTTCGGCAAGATGCGCGATTACTGCACCACTCCCACCCACATGGCCGCCATGACTTTGCGCTTGGTCTACTCCGCCGTGCTCATGGCTGTCAACGCCCAGCAGACCGGTGGATCAGCCATGCACCACTTCAACAGCGTCCTCGCCAACGCCAGCCGCCTGCGCACCGCCGGAGTGAAGGAGGAAGAGCAAGTCAAGCTCACACCCATCGCGATCGCCATGACCGGCATTGCCCATCTAGGCCAAGGCAACTACCGCGATGCTGCTGCATCTTTCCGCTACACGCCAGCAGAATACAACAACCTCGGACCCATCCACGGCGCAGACTTCGGCCGCTTGGTGGCCTCCGCGAACGACATCGCCATCTACGGTGGTCTTTGCAGTCTCGCCACGCTCAGTCGGCAGGAGCTCATTGACAAGGTCCTCGGTGGCACCTTCCGCGTCTTCCTCGAGCTCGAACCGCACATGCGCAAAGCCATCAGCCTTTACACCACCGCCAAATATCAAGCCTGCCTCGACACCTTGCAACGTTACTACAGCGACTGGAGTCTCGACGTCTTTCTCGGCGCGGCTGTCATTGCTGGTGGCAACGGCTCACACGTCGACCGCTTGTTCGCTCTGATCCGCGAGAAGAGCATCACCGCCTACTTCTCGTCCTTCTCCGAGGTCTCACTGGCCTCACTGGCCTCCACCTTCCCGCCCACGACTTACGCACAGACGGCGATGGAGGACGAGGTGCTGAGCATGATTGACTCCGGAAGGCTGGACGCTCGGCTCGACGCTCTCAATGGCGTGCTAATTGCGCCTAAGTCAGATGTCAGAGCGGCCGTGCATGCAGAGGCAAAGCGAGCCGCGGAGGAGGTCGAGCGGACGTTGCTGTTGCGGCTGCACAAGGTGAACGCTGCGTTGGCCGGGTTGGAGATTCCGCGGTCGAAAGCTGGCGGTGGGGTGGGATGGGGAGAGGTTGCAGCCATGGGTGACGGAGTGTACTGAGAGTATTGCTGGCTGACGAAGAGGACGTGATTGACGATCTTGTCGGACTTCGGCTGAAGCCAGGCGTGAGCATAGCGAGGGCGAAGACGGCGTCTGGGGAAGATTACTCCACGCAATGCGCGTCTGCAATGGAGCGAGCCACTGCATTTCAGCGCTTCGGAATTCTCTTGTGCATCTGCCGCATGTATAGTATGCCAAGCCAATTATGCTTGAGAATCGAGCTGTGGCGCCCAGCATTGCCAGCCCATCAGCGACCAATCCTGCAATTGACCCGAAGTAACGGTCACCTTCCCAATAAAGAAAGATATGTCGCCACGTATAGAACACCGGATAGCAATATTGAGATTGGTGCTAGAACTGATGTTGCTCGTCTTCGACTCGCATAGAAGTCGCACAAGGTGCGCATCCGCCAAGCACGATCGTATGCGCCTCGGCCTTCTAGTCAACTATATAGTATTCCGCCTACTGCCTCCAATATCACTTTAAGAGCCTGATAGTAATAGGCTTAATGATTACAGAGGAGTACGCTAGCAGTAGCGCGAGTGTAGTAGTAGCTAGGTTAGATACATACCGAAGCAGAATTCGGTAAGCGTTGGATTGTTCACCCACTAATAGGGAACGTGAGCTGGGTTTAGACCGTCGTGAGACAGGTTAGTTTTACCCTACTGATGACCATCGTCCCAACGGTAATACCGCTTAGTACGAGAGGAACCGCGGTTTCAGATAATTGGTTTTTGCGGCTGTCCGACCGGGCAGTGCCGCGACGCTACCATCTGCTGGATTATGGCTGAACGCCTCTAAGTCAGAATCCATGCCGGAACGGGACGATCCTCTCCGGCACGCCGTACGCGGATGAGAATAGGTACCGCCAGCACCTTGCACGGGCACGCCGCTGAAGAGGCAGCCCGACTTTGTAATTTGACCGCGCGCCGGGATGAAACCCTTGCAGACGACTGGGGATGTCGGACCGGGTCGTGTAAGCAGTCGAGTAGCCTTGTTGTTACGAGCTGCTGAGCGTAAGCCCGCGTCCGCAGTTTTGTTCGATACACCCCCATGAGATTGATCGATGGTTTGGAACCA